>NC_083231.1:119274921-119375418 GCF_032191835.1 Heteronotia binoei
AGCTCCTTTGCATATTAGGCCCCACCTCCTGATGTAGCCAATCCTTCAAGAGCTCACAAGGCTCTTTTTTGTAAGCTCTTGGAGGAATGGTTACATCAGGGGGTGTGGCCTAATATGCAAAGGAGCTCCTGCTAGAATTCCACCTGATGACAGGTCATCATTAAATGGACGCTTGGCTTGCTTCATGCTGTCTGCTTGCCTGGGCATCCTACAGACCTCGAAGTATTCCACGGGCGTGTTTGTTTCCCAGAGGCCGGCTGTGCCTTGGGGCTGCCTCTGACACCACAGCCCCGCAAGCAGGCCACGAGGAAGCAGCTTCGCCTTCTGAGGAGGTTGCTAAGGCAACCAGAACGGTGTCAAGACGGTCCATGGGATGAAGGCATCCATCTCACACAGCTTCCAGCAGGTCTGCTGAGTGGTCTCCATTCAGTACCAAAGGAAGGGAGTCTGAGGGGTGAGGAGAGAGACTGGAACAGTGGGGAGGGAGGGAACAATGGGCCTCAAGCACACACAAAACCTCCCCTCTAGATCAGAGATGGACAGCCTGCACCTGACGAAGGTTGTCAACTCTAGCTTGGGAATCCACACTCCAAAGGGGCCATTTCCTCCAGGTGAACTGATCACTGCAGTCTGCAGATCGTAGATGTAGAGTTGGAAGGGACCTCCTCAGGGTCATCTAGTCCAACCCCCTGCACAATGCAGGAAACTCGGTGATATACCGAGTCCGGTACAAGGTGCTGGTTATCACCTTTAAAGCCCTATATGGCTTGGGACCTATCTACCTGAAGGACCGTCTTTCCCTGCATGTTCCCCAGAGAGTACTGAGGTCGGGAACACAAAATCTCCTTACTGTCCCTGGGCCGAAAGAAGCCCGCTTGAAATCCACCAGAGAAAGGGCTTTCTCTGTTATGGCCCCTACATGGTGGAATCAGCTGCCGGAAGAGGTGAGGGCCCTGCGGGACCTTGTTCAGTTCCGCGGGGCCTGTAAGACGACCCTCTTCCGGCTAGCCTATACCTAGCTTGAGAACTTAATGTAACTTGCCAGATTTCTTTTATATGTATTTCGAATATTTATTAATATTATGGTTTTATCTGTTTTATCTGTTTTAAATGTTTATTCCCTTATATGTTTAAATATTGCTTAATTTTATGCTGGATCTATTGTTGGAAGCCGCCCTGAGCCACCCGTGGGAAGGGCGGGATATAAATTCTAAATAAATAAAAAAAATAAAAAAATAAAAACACCTCCCCCTAAATTCACAGGATCTTTATTGCTGTCGGAGGGCCATCTAGCCTCTGCTTACAAACCTCCAAGGAAGGAGAGCCCACCACCTCCCAAGGAGGAAGCTTGTTCCACTGAGGAACTGCTCTAACGGACAGGAAGTTCTTCCTAAGGTTAAGCTGGAAACTCTTCTGATTTAATTTCAACCCATTGGTTCTGGTCCGACCTTCTGGGGCCACAGAAAACAATTCCACCCCATCCTCTACAGGACAGCCCTTCAAGTACTTGAGGATGGTGATCGTATCACCTCTCAGCCGTCTCCTCTCCAGGCTAAACATGCCCAGCTTCTTCAACCTTTCCTCACAGGATTTGGTCTCCAGACCCCTCACCATCTTCGTCGCCCTCCTCTGGACCCGTTCCAGCTTGTCTGTATCCTTTTTAAAATATGGTGCCCAAAACTGAACACAAGACTTCAGGTAAGGTCGTACCAGAGCAGAGTAGAAGATGAAGATGAAGATATTGGATTTATATCCCGCCCTCCACTCCGAAGAGTCTCAGAGCGGCTCACAATCTCCTTTCCCTTCCTCCCCCACAACAGACACCCTGTGATGTTGGTGGGGCTGAGACGGCTCTCACAGCAGCTGCCCTTTCAAGGACAACCTCTGCCAGAGCTATGGCTGACCCAAGGCCATGCTAGCAGGTGCAAGCGGAGGAGTGGGGAATCAAACCCAGTTCTCCCAGATAAGAGTCCACACACTTAACCACTACACCAAGTTACACTATCACTTCACTTGATCTGGACACTAAACTTCTGTTGAGAGAGCCCAAAATTGGATCAGTTGTAAGAGCAGGGGAACTCCAGGGCCCACCCATCTGGCTCCTCAGGGGTCCAGCCCCAAACTATGACAGATCTGTTCCAGAGAGCATAGATGGCTGCTGGAACTGGAAGCCCCTGCTGTTGTTTCCCTTTATTTTGATCTGCTGTCTTATTTCATCAGCAATTTAATGGCTTTTAATCGCCTCTTTCCGTTTTCGTACGGAGGTCTTTTCCCTCTCCCTGAATCGCCTTGGAGATTGTAAATGAAAGGGCAGGACATCAATATTTTCGAGCGTAATGAGATCTCCCACAGCCCCATTGTGAGCGGCTGACCCCTCGCTGTGAAAATGAGGCCTTCTCTGTCACCTTGAAGTGTGATCAGGCGCATAATCCAACAGATGCACACAGACGGCACAATTTCTCTGTATCAGACACTACCTACAAGCTGAGAGGGATTAGACGGCATTGAGGAAGGAAGGAAAGCACCTTGCATTTCTATAGATATATTTTCTAGAAAGGTGATAAAAGGGTTCCCCCCCCATTTAATATTTAAATTAACCTTGGCTTATTTATTGACTTATGAAATGGTGACCATATTTTGAATGTAATGTACGGCTGTGAGAGCTGGACCATAAGGAAGGCCGAGCGCAAAAGAATAGATGCTTTTGAGCTGTGGTGCTGGAGAAGACTCTTGAGAGTCCCTTGGACTGCAAGAAGATCAGATCAGTCAGTCCTGAGGGAAATCAATCCTGACTGTTCCCTGGAAGGTCAGATGCTGAAGCTGAAGCTCCAATACTTTGGCCACTCAATGAGAAGGGAGCACTCCCTGGAGAAGACCCTGATGCTTGGAAAGACAGAAGGCAAAAGAAGAAGGGGATGGCAAAAGAGGAGATGGCTGGACAGTGTTACTGATGTAACAAACACGAATTTGAGCAGCCTTCGGAGGATGGTGGAAGACAGGAGGGCCTGGTGTGACTTGGTCCACGGGGTTGCAAAGAGTCAGACTCGACTTTGCGACTGAACAACAACAAAAACTTGTGAGTTTCCTGCATTGTGCAGGGAGTTGGAGTAGATGACCCCGGAGGTCCCTTCCAACTCTATGATTCTATATTAAAAACCTGTTCTATTTTCCTGTAATTGTGGTGCATATCTAATGGTCCAGTAGACTGTGTTCTATGGGGTAGGAAAACAACACCAACAAATATTTCGAAAAGTGAAAAAGAGGTCGTATTTCCCAACCAACTACTTTAAACAAGTGATCACGATGGCAAATCTCATGTTAAAAGCCCTGTACTATTTCAGCTGTGAAAGTTGCTACTAACTAGCAATATTCATAACCTTGCAACCTAAAAAGGAGGACATTTCCACTAGTTTTGTTTTAAAAAAGAGTCCTAAAGAGGACTGTAACATTAAAAAGAGGACATATCCCCAAGCAATTGGGGGTCATCTAGAGGAAGAAGAATTGCAGATTTATACCCTGCCTTCTCTCTGAATCAGAGACTCAGAGCGGCTCACAATCTCCTTTACCTTCCTCCCCCACAACAGACACCCTGTGAGGTGGGTGGGGCTGAGAGGGCTCTCACAGCAGCTGCCCTTTCAAGGACAACCTCGGCCAGAGCTATGGCTGACCCAAGTACATTCCAGCAGGTGCAAGTGGAAGAGTGGGGAATCCAGCCCAGTTCTTCCAGATAAGAGTCTACACACTTAACTATTACACCAAACTGGGACAAAACTGGGACAAAACTGGTTGGCCCCTATGTGAGACAGGATGCTGGACTAGAGGGACCACTGGTCTGATCCAGATGGGTCTTCTGATGTTCTCCTCAGGAAAAGGCCTCAGCCTTTCTGCCCTGCTGTTGGCCCTCCAGAGGAACTAGTTGGCCATTGTGTGAGACAGGATGCTGGACTAGATGGATCCTTGTTGGTCTGATCCAGCAAGGCTCATCTGATCTTCTTCTCAGGGGAAGGCCTCGGCCTCTCTGCCCTGTTGCTGGCCCTCCAAAGGAACTGGTTGGCCACTGTGTGAGACAGGAGGCTGGACTAGATGGACCTTCAGTGGTCTGATCCAGCAGGGTTCTTCTGATGTTCTTATCAGGGAAAGGCCTTGGCCTCTCTGCCCTGTTGTTGGCCCTCCAGAGGAACTGGTTGGCCACTATGCTGGACTAGATGAACTGCTGGTGGGGCTCTTCTGGTGCTGATCCAGTGGGGCTCTTCTGATGCTCTTATGCCCAGAGATCACTTGAAATAGCAGGAGATCTTCAGCCACTACCTGGAGTTTGTCAATGCTATGTATAATGCCATATAGTCCACCTTACCTACAGGGAAGTTCTGGGACCCTCCCAAACACGGCAAGTGACTTTTACATCGGTTTCAAGAGTGGTTATTTGGGAAGGCCTGGAAAGAAACAGGCCTGGCCCTTTGCATTGCCCGAAAGATCATTTCCACGTCTGTGCAAACTACTTCAAGCATTTGTCTCATCTTCAGAGACTCAGCACAGGTGTCTGGCAAAGCTACCGACCCGGCTTCCCCTGGGAAAGCGACACCGCCATGCAGACAACCCTCCCCTCTCCCCCGTGCGGAAACACCGTCTCGTTTTAACGTAAATGGAGCCAGGGGACATTCTCGTTTAAGAAATCTGGGATTAATTTCGGGTTTCCGGTTTCCCATTGCAGCTTTTGAACCGCCCAATGCTGCACGAGAAATGGTAACCGCAAGGGAGGTGCTGCTGTTGGGGGCGGGGGACAGGGAGGGAAGCAAAGCAGCAAAAGGTGGAGCACTGTGCATCTTTGGCATTTCGGAGTGGCTTTTGTTGTGCTGAGTGAGGTGCCTGTCTGTTTGATCAATGGCGAGGCGCAGAGCTGATTCCTGGGGGTTTTTCTGGGGGGTGGGGTGTTCGTGGATAGAGATTACAGGCCACATCTGCCCATTACCAGCCAATCCATGCCTTTCTTTTCACCCCACTTGTAGAAATACCAGCCTCCAGGTTGGTGACCGAGATACAAAGCAATGCTTCCATGGCGGGCTTTTTTTATAGCAGGAACTCCTTTGCCTATTAGGCCCCGCCCTCCTGATGTAGCCAATCCTCCTGGAGCTTCCAGTAGGCCCTGTAAGAAGATTCCGGTGAGCTCTTGGAGGATTGGCTACATCAGGGGGGCTTGGCCTTGGACTTTGGGGGCGGAGCCAGGATACTTTGGGGGCGGAGCCAGGATACTTTGGGGGGAACAAGGGTGTGACGAACACAGTTGAACTCTGAAGGGAGTTCTGGTCATCACACTGAAAAGGACCATACTGCTTCTTTTCGTTGGAAATAACGGTGGACAGGAGTGCCTTCTTTGGGGGCTCATACAATTGGACCCCCTGGTCCAATCTTCTTGAAACATGGGCGGTGTTTGGAGGAGAGTCAGCAGATGCTATGCTGAAAATCTGGTGCCCCTATCTAAAAAAACAGCCCCCCAGCCCCCTCCCAGAGCCCCAGATACCCACAGATCAATTCTCCATTATATTCTGTGAGGACAAGTCTCGATAGGGTATAATGGAATGTCCAGTGGACATTCAAACACCCCATCCCCAACTGTCTGATAACCCTGAAGTGCTTTGAAACCAGGGGATCCCCGTCCCCAATTGGAGATTGGCAACCTTATTTGGGTAGGATTTCAATAGAAGAAGAAGCAAGGCTTTTTTTTGTAGGAAAAAGTCCAGTAGGAACTCATCTACATATGAGGTCACACCCCCGGACATCACCATTGTTTAACAAAAGGGTTTTTAAAAGAAAAAGGCCAGCAGAAACTCATTTGCATATTAGGCCACACCCCTGATGCTAAACCTGCCGGAATTGATAGTGGATTTATATCCAGCCCTCCATTCCGAAGAGTCTCAGAGAGGCTCACAATCTCCTTTCCCTTCCTCCCCCACAACAGACACCCTGTGAGGTAGTAGAAGAAGATATTGGATTTATATCCCGCCCTCCATTCCGAAGAGTCTCAGCGCGGCTCACAATCTCCTTTCCCTTCCTCGCCCACAACAGACACCCTGGGAGATGAGTGGGGCTGAGAGGGCTCTCACAGCAGCTGCCCTTTCAAGGACAACCTCTGGCTGACCCAAGGCCATTCCAGCAGCTGCAAGGGGAGGAGTGGGGAATCAAACCCAGTTCTCCCAGATAAGAATCTGCACACTTAACCACTACATCAAACTGGCTCTGAGAAGACTGTAAATTTATACCCCGCCCTTCTCTCTGAATCAGAGTCTCAGAGTGGCTTATAATCACCTTTCCCTTCCTCCCCCACAACAGACACCCTGTGAGGTAGATGAAGATATTGGATTTATATCCCGCCCTCCACTCTGAAGAGTCTCAGAGCGGCTCACAATCTCCTTTCCCTTTCTCCCCCACAACAGACACCCTGTGAGGTAGATGAAGATATTGGATTTATATCCCGCCCTCCACTCCGAAGAGTCTCAGAGCGGCTCACAATCTCCTTTCCCTTCCTCCCATACAAGAGACACCCTGTGAGGTCTGTGGGGCTGAGAGAGCTCTCCCAGAAGCTGCCCTTTCAAGGACAACACTGCGAGAGCTACGGCTCATCCAGGGCCATTCCAGCAGCTGCAAGTGGAGGAGTGGGGGAATCAAACCCGGTTCTCCCGGAGAAGAGTCTGCACGCTTCACCGCTGCACCAAACTGGCTCTTCATAGCCAGCTTCATCGAAGAAACATTACCCCGCTACAGAAAACGCACCTGAAAGCTCCACTCCAGCCTTGCTTTTTGCTCGGCCAGTGTCATTTCTACAATGGAATAATTCCAGCGGCATTTCTGTGGGGAGGGGGAAGCCGTTCTGCTCAAATTATCCGCGTCACTGCTGGATGTGCCACTCAGTTCCCTGGGGTCTGGAAAGGGAGCAGGTGTTGTCAGCAGGAAACAATTAATGGGGAGAGCGGCTGGCAGCGCCAAACCTCGAGCGCACTGCTTCGGGAGGGTGCCAGAGCTGGCACAAGGGCATCTGGCACGAAAGCTGGGTAGACAGCGCTCCTCTTTCCGGACACTTACAAGAGCTGTCCGCGAGGGTGTTTCTGCCGTAAGTCGAGAATGCACGACTCCTAGGCCAATGGAAACCATCCAAGTCAATACAATCCGTGCGTGCTGTCTTTTTTTTTCCCCCTTCGGATTTTCAAATAATTTTATTTTTTTTTAAAGGTGGAACAAATAAAAGACAACATATATGGAAGCAATAACGACACAGGGTGCACTATTACATCAGTCGCCTCGGAAAAAGTCTACACAAGAACGTAAGAAGAAGGAGACTGCAGTTTTATACTCCGCCCTTCTCTCTGAAAGAGACTCAGAGCGGCTTACAATCTCCTATATCGGGTGGCTCTCCAGATGTAGCTCTCCAGATGCAGGGCCAATGGCTGGGGCTGATGGGAGTTGTAGGTAAAAACATCTGGAGAGCTACCGCTGGCCAACCCTGTTCTATATCTTCTCCCCCTGTGAGGTGGGTGGAGCTGAGAGGCTCTCACAGCAACTGCCCTTTCAAAGACAACTCTTCTGAGAGCTATGGCTGACCCAAGGCCATTCCAGCAGCTGTAAGTAGAGGAGTGGAGAATCAAACCCAGTTCTCTAAGATAAGAGTCCGCACACTTAACCACTATACCAAACTGGTGTAAGAGAAGCCATGTTGGATTAGGCCAATGGCCCATCCAGTCCAACACTCTGTGTCACACAATGGCTTAAAAACCAAACAAACCTAGGTGCCATCAGGAGGTCCATCAGTTGGGCCAGGACACTAGAAGTCCTTACACTGTTGCCCCCTCAGCACCAAGAATATAGAGCATCACTTGCCCCCAAAAGAAAGCTCCAACAATATGTGGTGGCTTATAGCCATTGATGAATCTCTGCTCCATATGTTTATCCAATCCCTTCTTGAAGCTTGCTATGCTTGTAGCCGCCGCCACCTCCTGTGGCAGTGAATTCCGTGTGTTAATCACCCTTTGGGTAAAGAAGGACTTCCTTTTATCAGTTGTAACCCAACTGCTCAGCAATTTCATGGAGTGCCCACGAGTTCTTGTATCGTGAGAAAGGGAGACAAGGACTTCTTTCCTTACCTTCTCTGTCCCATGCATAATCTTGTAAACCTCGATCATGTCACCCCTCAGTCGACGTTTCTCCAAGCTAAAGAACCCCACGCATCTTAGCCTTTCTTCACAGGGAATCATTCTAGTTGCCCTTTTCTGCACTTTTTCCAATGCTATAATATTTTTTTTTGAGGTGCGGTGACCAGAAGTATACACAGGACTCCAAATGAAGCCGCACCATCGATTTATACAGGGGCATGACGATGCCGGCTGATTTGTTTTCAATCCCCTTCCTAATAATTCCCAGCACGGCGTCGGGCTTTTGTATTGCAATCGCGCACCGTCTCGACATACAGCAGAAAAAGCAAATGTCGAATGTGCATATTAAATATTTGTATAGAAATATTGGAATTGCTGACAAAGAACTATCAATTCAGACCGTAGTACTGAAAGCAAAGGGACCAAGACTTAAATGCTGACGAAGAAGAATGCTCAAATGAAGAAGAAGAAGAAATTAAATAAGGATAATAGGTTTGGCAACATCAGACAACCAAGGTATATTAGGTAGGGCGTACTGACCTTTCTTGAAGAAATCTGCAATGCTGCATTTGACCAGAATTAAAATAAAGTTTAGGAAGGCAGGGGGTAACGGATAGCAAATGTGTTGTCGTTCTTCTGTTTATTTTTATTGAGAGCCAGCATGGGTTGAACGTTAGTGTGTCAGACTAGGATCTGGGAGATCAAGGTTCCAATTCCCAGGAGCAGAGGTCCATGAGTGGCTAATGAGTCACCAGGTAGAGATGGAACACTCTGTCTGGGGCAAGTGATGCTCTGTATTCTAGGTGCTTGGGGGAGGCAACAGTGGGATGGCTTCTAGTGTCCTGGCCCCACTGGTGGACCTCCTGATGGCACCTGGGTTTTGGCCACTTATATTCTTATGTGACACAGAGTGTTGGACTGGATGGGCCATTGGCCTGATCCAACACGGCTGCTCTTATGTTCTTATGTGACACAGAGTGTTGGACTGGATGGGCCATTGGCCTGATCCAACATGGCTTCTCTTATGTTCTTATGTGATACAGAGTGTTGGACTGGATGGGCCACTGGCTTGATCCAACATGGCTTCTCTTGTGTTCTTATGTGACACAGAATGTTGGACTGGATGGGCCACTGTCCTGATCCAACAGGGCTTCTCTTATGTTCTTCTGTGACACAGAGTGTTGGACTGGATGGGCCATTGACCTGATCCAACATGGCTTCTCTTGTGTTCTTCTGTGACACAGAGTGTTGGACTGGATGGGCCATTGGCCTGATCCAACATGGCTTCTTTTGTGTTCTTCTGTGACACAGAATGTTGGACTGGATGGGCCATTGGCCTGATCCAACATGGCTTCTCTTGTGTTCTTCTGTGACACAGAATGTTGGACTGGATGGGCCACTGTCCTGATCCAACAGGGCTTCTTTTGTGTTCTTCTGTGACACAGAGTGTTGGACTGGATGGGCCATTGGCATGATCCAACATGGCTTCTCTTGTGTTCTTCTGTGACACAGAGTGTTGGACTGGATGGGCCATTGGCCTGATCCAACATGTGTTCTTAAGAGCAAAGGTGGCTATTTGTCACTTAAGAGCAGAGTGGCTATTTGTCACTAGGCTTAGATGGAACACTGTGTGGGACAGTGATACTCTGTATTCTTGGTGCTTGGGGAGGGGCCACAGTGGGATGGCTTCTAGTGTCCTGGCCCCACTGGTGGATCTCCTGATGGCATCTGAGTTTTGGACACTGTGGGACACAGAGTTTTGGACTGGATGGGCCATTGGCCTGATCCAATATGCTTTCTCTTACGTTCTTATATGGATCAGAGGTCCATCAGTGGCTCTTAGCCATAAGGTATAGATGGAACACTGTCTGGGGCAGTGATATTCAGTATTCTAGGTGCTTGGGGGCCAACAGTAGGAGGGCTTCTGGAGTTCTGACCCCACAGGCAGACCTCTTGATGGCACCTGGGTTTTGGACACTATATGGCACAGAGTGTTGTACTGGATGAACCATTGGCCTGATCCAACATGGCTTCTCTGTATTCTTGGTCCTTGGGAGGCCACAGTAGGAGGGCTTCTGGAGTTCTGGCCCCACTGGTAGACCTCCTGGTGGCACCTGTGTTTTGGTCACTGTGTGAGTGTTGGACTGGATGGGCCACTGGCCTGATCCAACATGGCTTCTCTGTATTCTTGTTGCTCGGGGGGCAATAGTGGGAGGGCTTCAGGAGTTCTGGCCCTGCTGGTGGACCTCCTGGAGGTCCCTGGGTTTGGGCCACTATGTGACACAGATTGTTGGACTGGATGGGCCATGATCCAACATGGATTCTCCTATGTTCTTACTTGACAACTTTGGACCAGTGATAGACTCTCAGCCTCACCTACCTCAGAGGGTTGTTCTGAGGGGTCCCCATTGGAGAGAAAGGCAGGATGCAAAAGAAACAAATAATTTAATATTTGTTATGACTAGTTCACTTTCTTTATTGAGACTTCAAGGAGACTACAGAGTGTAAGTCAATAGAATTAAGAAGAAGACCGTAGATTTATTCCCCACCCTTCTCTCTGAATCAGAGACTCAGAGCGGCTTACAACCTCCACACCAAACACCCTGTGAGGTGGGTGGGGCTGAGAGAGCTCTCCGAGAAACTGCCCTTTCAAAGACAACTCCTACAAGAGCTATGGCTGACCCAAGACTACTTCAATAGCTGCAAGTGGAGGAGTGGGGAATCAAACCCGGTTCCCCCACTTAACCACTACACCAAACTGGCTCTCTCAGGATGGGACCTCCAGTAAACAGGGTTGCCAACCTCCAGGTTGATGGAGATTTCTCAGAATGACTACCAGTCTCCAGACGACAGAGATCCATTTCCTTGAAGCAAATTGCTATTTTGAAGGGTGGCCTTGATGGCATTGTAACCCGCTGACTCCCGCCCCGCCTCTCTCCAAACCATGCCCTCCCCAGGTTTTGCCCCCCAAATCTCCAGAAATTTTACGTTTTAGAGCTGGCCACTCTAAACAACGCAAACAGGGTTTGAACTGCGAAATGCCGAAAACAAGCAGAAATCTGAAAACAGCTGCAACGCAGTCGAGAAAGGCACAACCATCAGCACGAGACATTAAACGACGCAGCAAGTCACACAGGTTGTCTGTTGCATGGTAAATCAGCAGCACGATTTTGAGCAGGGGTCAACCGACGGGGGCCACTTGTTTTACGTGTGGAGCTGGCATCTTACTTTTATCATTTACATTGCAATATATCTGTTTAAATGGCTACAGCGAATGATCTAATATGCCAGTTTGAGTCTCTACAGGGGAGAAAAGCAGGCTATAAATATCACAATAAATATATATGTTTATATTACTTTTCTTGACCATTGTTTTCTCCCTTTTTCACGTTTTGTGTTGGGGATCTGCCCCTTGTTTGCTTATTTTTTCCTTGCACTTCGTAAATCACAGCCATAAAGAAACTGAGCCAGTTTGGTGTGGTGGTTAAGTGTGCGGACTCTTATCTGGGAGAACCGGGTTTGATTCCCCACTCCTCCACTTGCACCTGCAGGAATGGCTTTGGGTCAGCCAGAGCTCTCTTATCTGGGAGAACCAGGTTTGATTCCCCACTCCTCCACTTGCACCTGCTGGAATGGCCTTGGGTCAGCCATAGCTCTGGCAGAGGTTGTCCTCGAAAGGGCAGCTGCTGTGAGAGCCCTCTCAGCCCCACCCACCTCACAGGGTGTCTGTTGTGGGGGAGGAAGGAAAGTTAATTGTGAGAGAGCCAGTTTGGTGTAGTGGTTAAGTGTGCAGATTCTTATCTGGGAGAACCGGGTTTCATTCCCCACTTCTCCACTTGCAGCTGCTGGAATGGCCTTGGGTCAGCCATAGCTCTTATCTGGGAGAACCGGGTTTGATTCCCCACTCCTCCACTTGCACCTTCTGTAATGGTCTTGGGTCAGCCATAGCTCTGGAAGAGATTGTCCTTGAAAGGGCAGCTGCTGTGAGAGCCCTCTCAGCCCCACCCACCTCACAGGGTGTCTGTTGTGGCGGGGAGGAAGTTAAAGGAGATTGTGAGCCGCTTTGAGACTCTGTCCTTGAAAGGGCAGCTGCTGTGAGAGCCCTCTCCAGCCCCACCCACCACACAGAGTGTCTGTTGTGGGTGGGGGGAAGGGAAAGGAGATTGCGAGCCGCTCTGAGACTCTTCGGAGTGGAGGGCGGGATATAAATCCAATATCTTCATCTACCTCACAGGGTGTCTGTTGTGGGGGGGAAGGGAAAGGAGATTGTGACCCGCTCTGAGACTCTTCGGAGTGGAGGGCGGGATATAAATCCAATATCTTCATCTACCTCACAGGGTGTCTGTTGTGGGGGGGAAGGGAAAGGAGATTGTGAGCCGCTCTGAGACTCTTCGGAGTGGAGGGCGGGATATAAATCCAATATCTTCATCTACCTCACAGGGTGTCTGTTGTGGGGGGGAAGGGAAAGGAGATTTTGAGCCGCTCTGAGACTCTTCGGAGTGGAGGGCAGGATATAAATCCAATATCTTCATCTAACTCACAGGGTGCCTGTTGTGGGGGAGGAAGGTAAAGGAGATTGTGAGCTGCTCCGAGACTTCGGAGTGGAGGGCGGGATATAAATCCAATATCTTCTTCTTCTTCTGAAATCACCTACAGCACTTCCAAGCTGCACCCACTCTCTAAATTGCACCCAGTTCTTGAGAGGCAAAATTTTAAGAGGCAACCCTCCCCCAGCTGCATCTGCCGTAGGGGTAAGCCTATTTCAAAGAAGAGGATGATGATATTGGATTTATATCCTGTCCTTCACTCTGAATTTCAGAGTGGCTTACAATCTTCTTGACCTTCTGCCGCCGCAACAGACACCCTGTGAGGTAGGTGGGGCTGAGAGAGCTCTTCCAGAAGCTGCCCTCTTAAGGACAGCTCTGCGAGAGCTCTGGCTGACCCAAGGCCATTCCAACAGCTGCAAGTGGAGGAGTGGGGAATCAGACCTGGTTCTCCCAGAGTCCGCACGCTTAACCACTACACCAAACCCGGAATTAAACTTTGCTGGTCTTAAAGGTATCCCTGGACTCAAACTTTGTTTTGCTTTTTCAGAACAACATGACTACCCCATCTGAATGCAAATTCCTAGAGATGTGAGCTTGGAGTTTGATAGGGTGTTGGGGGTGGGTGGGTTAGGAAGGGGAAGGCCCCAGGTGTAGTGGTTAAGCGTGCGGACTCTGATCTAAGAGAACCGGGTTTGATTCCCCACTCCTTCACTTGCAGCTGTTGGAATGACCTTGGGTCAGCCATAGCTCTGGCAGCTGCTGTGAGAGCCCTCTTGGCCCCACCCACTTCACAGGGTGTCTGTTGTGGGGGAGGAAGGGAAAGGAGATTGTGAGCCGCTCTGAGAGTCTTCGGAGTGGAGGGCAGGATATAAATCCAATATCTTCGTCTATCTCACAAGGTGTCTGTTGTGGGGGAGGAAGGTAAAGGAGATTGTGAGCCGCTCTGAGAGTCTTCGGAGTGGAGGGCAGGATATAAATCCAATATCTTCGTCTACCTCACAGGGTGTCTGTTGTGGGGGAGGAAGGTAAAGGAGATTGTGAGCCGCTCTGAGACTCTTCGGAGTGGAGGGCAGGATATAAATCCAATATCTTCATCTGCCACGCAAGGTGTCTGTTGTGGGGGAGGAAGGTAAAGGAGATTGTGAGCCACTCTGAGACACTTCAGAGTGGAGGGCAGGATATAAATCCAATATCTTCACCTAGCTCACAGCGTGTCTGTTGTGGGGGAGGAAGGTAAAGGAGATTGTGAGCCGCTCTGAGACTCTTCGGAGTGGAGGGCGGGATATAAATCCAATATCTTCGTCTACCTCACAGGGTGTCTGTTGTGGGGGAGGAAAGTAAAGGAGATTGTGAGCCGCTCTGAGACTCTTCAGAGTGGAGGGCAGGATATAAATCCAATATCTTCGTCCACCTCACAGGGTGCCTGTTGTGGGGGTGGGGAGGTAAAGGAGATTGTGACCCACTCTGAGACTCTTCGGAGTGGAGGGCGGGATATAAATCCAATATCTTCGTCTACCTCACAGGGTGTCTGTTGTGGGGGGGGGGGGGAGGTAAAGGAGATTGGGAGCCGCTCTGAGACTCTTTGGAGTGGAGGGCGGGATATAAATCCAGTATCTTCATCTACCTCACAGGGTGTCTGTTGTGGGGGAGGAAGGTAAAGGAGATTGTGAGCCACTCTGAGAGTCTTCGGAGTGGAGGGCGGGATATAAATCCAATATCTTCGTCTACCTCACAGGGTGTCTGCTGTGGGGGAGGAAGGTAAAGGGGATTGTGAGCCACTCTGAGACTCTTCGGAGTGGAGGGCAGGATATAAATCCAATATCTTCGTCTACCTCACAGGGTGCCTGTTGTGGGGGTGGGGAGGTAAAGGAGATTGTGAGCCACTCTGAGACTCTTCGGAGTGGAGGGCGGGATATAAATCCATTATCTTCGTCTACCTCACAGGGTGTCTGTTGTGGGGGGGGGAGGTAAAGGAGATTGTTAGCCGCTCTGAGACTCTTTGGAGTGGAGGGCGGGATATAAATCCAGTATCTTCATCTACCTCACAGGGTGTCTGTGGTGGGGGTGGGGAGGTAAAGGAGATTGTGAGCCACTCTGAGACTCTTCGGAGTGGAGGGCGGGATATAAATCCAATATCTTCGTCTACCTCACAGGGTGTCTGTTGTGGGGGGGGGGGAGGTATAGGAGATTGGGAGCCGCTCTGAGACTCTTTGGAGTGGAGGGCGGGATATAAATCCAGTATCTTCATCTACCTCACAGGGTGTCTGTTGTGGGGGAGGAAGGGAAAGGAGATTGTGAGCCGCTCTGAGACTCTTCGAAGTGGAGGGCGGGATATAAATCCAATATCTTCATCTACCTCACAGGGTGTCTGTTGTGGGGGAGGAAGGTAAAGGAGATTGTGAGCCGCTCTGAGACTCTTCGGAGTGGAGGGCGGGATATAAATCCAATATCTTCATCTACCTCACAGGGTGTCTGTTGTGGGGGAGGAAGGTAAAGGAGATTGGGAGCCGCTCTGAGACTCTTTGGAGTGGAGGGCGGGATATAAATCCAATATCTTCATCTACCTCACAGGGTGTCTGTTGTGGGGGAGGAAGGTAAAGGAGATTTTGAGCCGCTCTGAGACTCTTTGGAGTGGAGGGCGGGATATAAATCCAATATCTTCATTTACCTCACAGGGTGTCTGTTGTGGGGGAGGAAGGGAAAGGAGATTGTAAACTGCTCTGAGTCTCTGATTCTAAGAGAAGGGCGGGACATAAATCTGCCGTCTTCTTCTTCAGTGGAGGTGGTGGGCTCTCCTTCCTTGGAGGTTTTTAAACGGAGGCTAGATGGGCTTCTGACAGCAATGAGGATCTTGTGAATTTAGAGGGAGGTATCTGTGAGTTTCCAGCATTGTGCAGAGGGTTGGACTAGATCAGTGGTGGCCAAACTGTGGCTCGGGAGCCACGTGTGGCTCTTTCAACCATATTGTGTGGCTCTTGAAGCCCCCAGTGCCCCATTGCAGGGTTATCTTAACAGCATTATGGACCCCGGACAAAGCAGTGTAGTGGGCCCCTACGACAACTACTCACAGGAATAAAAATGTAAATGGTTATTAGTACTGTATCATACACAGGTTAGTATGGGGCCCCTATGCTTGTGGGGCCCACGGGCAAGTGCCCATCAGGCCCATGCGTTAAGACAGCCCTGCCCCATTGGGTAGCTTGGAGAAGGCAATTTCTCTCTTTATATCACTCCTCCAAGCCAAGCCACCTGGCAGCTTGAAGAATGCATTTAAAGTTAAAGTTCCTTTCTTTCTACCTCTTCTCCATCATCTATTTCCTTCCTTCCTTGTGGCTCTCAAACATCTGACATATACCTCCCTCTAAATTCACAGGATCTTCGTTGCTGTCAGATGGCCATCTCGCCTCTGCTTAAAAACTTCCAAGGAAGGAGAGCCCACCACCTCCCAAGGAAGCCTGTTCCACTGAGGAATCGCTCTAACGGTCAGGAAGTTCTTCCTAATGTTGAGCCGGAAATTCTTTTGATTTAATTTCAACCCATTGGTTCTGGTCCTACCTTCTGGGGCCACAGAAAACAATTCCACTCCATCCTCTCTATGACAGCCCTTCTAGTACTTCAAGATGGTGGTCCTATCACCTCTCAGCCGCCTCCTCTCCAGGCTAAACAGGCCCAGCTCCTTCAACCTTTCCTCATAGGACTTGGTCTCCAGACCCCTCACCATCTTTGTCGCCCTCCTCTGGACACGTTCCATCTTGTCTATATCCTTCTTAAAATGTGGTGCCCAAAACTGAACACGGGACTCCAGGTGAGGTCTTCCCAGAGCAGAGGAAAGCAGTACCATCACATCACGTGATCTGGACACCAGACTTCTGTGGATCCAGCCCCAAAATCCTTTCCTTGTTACTCTCAAACCTCTGACATTCATGCTTTGTGGCTCTTAGATTAAGCAAGTTTGGCCACCCCTGGACTAGATGAGCCTGGGCGTCCCTTCCAGCTATGATTGAGCACAGCCAGTTTGGTGTCGTGGTTAAGTGTGCAGACTCTTATCTGGGAGAACCAGGTTTGATTCCCCACTCCCCCACTTGCAGCTGCTGGGAATGGTCTTGGGTCAGCCAGAGCTCTCTTATCTGGGAGAACTGGGTTGGAATCCCCACTACTTCACTTGCACCTGCTGGAATGGCCTTGGGTCAGCCAGAGCTCTCTTATCTGGGAGAACCGGGTTGGAATCCCCACTCCTTCACTTGCACCTGCTGGAATGGCCTTTGGTCAGTCAGAGCTCTCTTATCTGGGAGAACCGGGTTGGAATCCCCACTCCTTCACTTGCAGCTGCTGGGAATGGTCTTGGGTCAGCCAGAGCTCTCTTATCTGGGAGAACTGGGTTTGTTTCCCCAGTCCTCTACTTGCACCTGCTGGAATGGCCTTGGGTCAGCCAGAGCTCTGGCAGAGGTTGTCCTTGAAAGGGCAGCTGCTGTGAGAGCCCTCTCCAGCCCCACCCACCCCACAGGGTGTCTGTTGTGGGGGAGGAAGGTAAAGGAGATTGTGAGCTACTCTGAGACTCTTCGGAATGTAGGGCGGGATATAAATCCAATATCTTCTTCTTCTTAGGTGCAAGGACTCTTATCTGGGAGAACCGGGTTGGATTCCCCACTCCTCCACTTGCAGCTGCTGGAATGGCCTTGGGTCAGCCAGAGCTCTCTTATCTAGGAGAACCGGGTTGGAATCCCCACTCCTCCGCTTGCACCTGCTGGAATGGCCTTGGATCAGCCATAGCTCTCTTATTCGGGAGAACCGGGTTTGATTCCCCACTCCTCCACTTGCACTCTTGGGTCAGCCAGAGCTCTCTTATCTGGGAGAACCGGGTTGGATTCCCCACTCCTCCAGTTGCACCTGCTGGAATGGCCTTGGGTCAGCCAGAGCTCTCTTATCTGGGAGAACCGGGTTGGATTCCCCACTCCTCCAGTTGCACCTGCTGGAATGGCCTTGGGTCAGCCAGAGCTCTCTTATCTGGGAGAACCGGGTTTGATTCCCCACTCCTCCACTTGCACCTGCTGGAATGGCCTTGGGTCACCCAGAGCTCTCTTATCTGGGAGAACCGGGTTTGATTTCCCACTCCTCCACTTGCACCTGCTGGAATGGCCTTGGGTCACCCAGAGCTCTCTTATCTGGGAGAACCGGGTTTGATTCCCCACTCCTCCAGTTGTCCCTGCTGGAATGGCCTTGGGTCAGCCAGAGCTCTCTTTTCTGGGAGAATTGGGTTTGATTTCCTACTCCTCCACTTGTAGCTGCTGGAATGGCCTTGAGTCATCCAGAGCTCTCATCTGGGAGAACTGGGTTGGATTCCCAACTCCTCCGCTTGCAGCTGCTGGAATGGCCTTGGGTCAGCCAGAGCTCTCTTATCTAGGAGAACCGGGTTGGAATCCCCACTCCTCCGCTTGCACCTGCTGGAATGGCCTTGGATCAGCCATAGCTCTCTTATTTGGGAGAACCGGGTTTGATTCCCGACTCCTCCACTTGAACCTGCTGGAATGGCCTTGGGTCAGCCAGAACTCTCTTATCTGGGAGAACCGGGTTTGATTCCCCACTCCTCCACTTGCACCTGCTGGAATGGCCTTGGGTCAGCCAGAGCTCTCTTATCTTGGAGAACCGGGTTGGATTCCCCATTCTTCCACTTGCACCTGCTGGAATGGCCTTGGGTCAGCCAGAGCTCTCTTATCTGGGAGAACCGGGTTGGATTCCCCACTCCTCCACTTGCACCTGCTGGCATGGCCTTGGGTCAGCCAGAGCTCTCTTATCTGGGAGAACCGGGTTTGATTCTCCACTCCTCCACTTGCACCTGCTGGCATGGCCTTGGGTCAGCCATAGCTCTGGCAGAGGTTGTCCTTGAAAGGGCAGCTGCTGTAAGAGCCCTCTCAGCCCCACCCACCTCACAGGGTGTCTGTTGTGGGGGGAGAAGACATAGGAGATTGTGAGCCACTGTGAATCTTCTTCTTCTTCTTCAGAGGCGGCCTGTCATCGCCTGTCTCATCCAAATCCCCCCCCCCCCTCCCAAGAAGACCACTCGCGGAACAGCCTTCATGAAGCTTGATGGAGAAGGACAGGGTCGTTTTCTTATTCTTCTCCAGGCAGTTGGCAACCCTACCCGTTGCCCTGCTTTGCGGGGAAGGGAGACTGCCTGCTGCACCGGTTGAACTTCTGCCTACTCCGCCGCTGGAGGCTTTCGCGGGCGTCAGGGGCGGGGACAGAACCTCCCGCGGCGTGACGTCTCCCGCCCCAAGCCCCGCCCTCCTCCCCTCCCACCTCCGGGGTTGCCACGGATACGAGCGCGCGGCTCCCCCGCCCCCTCGCTCCTCCTCTATGGTCCACCGCGCGGACAGAGAGGCAGGCGTGCCGGCGCCTCTCGCGCCGCTCTGGCTTCCCTTCGTCTCTATGGTCGCCTTCTCGCCGCTCGAGCGGAGTGAGACGTCATCAGCGACGGACGCGCCTGGGCGGCCTTTCCCCCCCCCCTCTCTCTCTTTGTGAGGGGCGGCGAAGGAAAAAAAAAATCGAAAGCGAAGCTGGGAAGGGGGCATGAGCCTCCTCGGCCGCCGTCGCTCCCGGGAGGCCGCGCCAGAGCCGGAGGCGGGGACCTCGCCGGCCACCGTCCGCTCGCCCACCGCGGCGACCTGAGCTCAGAGCCGATGGAGCGACGCGGCCGGAGGCGGCCCGGATTGGAGCGGGGCCGGGAGACGATGCCCGCCTTGCCGGCCCTGCCGCTGCTGCTGCTGCTCGGCGCCCTCGCCCTCCTCCTGGCCCCGCCGCCCGCCGCCGCCGCCTCCTCCTCCGAGGCCAAGGAGTGCGCCAAGCCCTGCGCCAACGGAGGGCGCTGCCAGCCCAGCACCGGCCAGTGCGAGTGCCAGCCCGGCTGGGTGGGGGACCAGTGCCAGCACTGCGGGGGCCGCTTCCGGTGAGCAGGCGGGGAAGCAGGCGGGGCGGGAAGGCTCTGTGGCTGAGACCCCAAGCCCCCCAGCCCCGCCCTCCCTGGGAGCAGGGGGGTAGTGGAAGGGGTGCAAAGCTGCCGTTGCCAACCTCCAGGGGCATCCCCTGCCATCACAGCTCTGTGGCTGAGACCCCTGCGCCCCTAAGCCCCGCCTCCCCAGGGAGCAGGGGGGGTAGTGGAAGGGGGTGCACAGCTGCCGTTGCCAACCTCCAGGGGCGTCCCCTGCCATCACAGCTCATCTGCAGGCGATCTAGGAATTAGTCCCCCTGGAAGGAAGGGCCACTTTGGAAAAGTGGGATCTGTGGCTGTGACCTCCTGCTCTCCCCAAGCCCCGCCTTCCCAGGGAGCGGGGGGGGGTAGTGGAAGGGGGTGCAAAGCTGCCGTTGCCAACCTCCAGGGGCATCCCCTGCCATCACAGCTCATCTCCAGGCGATCTAGGAATTAGTCCCCCTGGAAGGAAGGGCCACTTTGGAAAAGTGGGATCTGTGGCTGTGACCTCCTGCTCTCCCCAAGCCCCGCCTTCCCAGGGAGCGGGGGGGGGGTAGTGGAAGGGGGTGCAAAGCTGCCGTTGCCAACCTCCAGGGGCATCCCCTGCCATCACAGCTCATCTCCAGGCGATCTAGGAATTAGTCCCCCTGGAAGGAAGGGCCACTTTGGAAAAGTGGGATCTGTGGCTGTGACCTCCTGCTCTCCCCAAGCCCCGCCTTCCCAGGGAGCGGGGGGGGGGGTAGTGGAAGGGGGTGCAAAGCTGCCGTTGCCAACCTCCAGGGGCATCCCCTGCCATCACAGCTCATCTCCAGGCGACCCAGAGAGGGAAGGGAGGCTCTGTGGCTGAGACCCCTGCGCCCCCAAGCCCCGCCTTCCCAGGGAGCAGGGGGGGTAGTGGAAGGGGGTGCAAAGCTGCCGTTGCCAACCTCCAGGGGCATCCCCTGCCATCACAGCTCATCTCCAGGCGACCCAGAGAGGGAAGGGAAGGGAGGCTCTGTGGCTGAGACCCCTGCGCTCCCCCAGCCCCGCCCTCCCAGGGAGCAGGGGGGTAGTGGAAGGGGGTGCAAAGCTGCCGTTGCCAACCTCCAGGGGGCATCCCCTGCCATCACAGCTCATCTCCAGGCGACCCAGAGAGGGGAGGGAAGGGAGGCTCTGTGGCTGAGACCCCTGCGCCCCCAAGCCTCGCCTTCCCAGGGAGCAGGGGGGGTAGTGGAAGGGGGGGCAAAGCTGCCGTTGCCAACCTCCAGGGGGCATCCCCTGCCATCACAGCTCATCTGCAGGCGACCCAGAGAGGGAAGGGAAGGGAGGCTCTGTGGCTGAGACCCCTGCGCTCCCTAAGCCCCGCCCTCCCAGGGAGCAGGGGGGGTAGTGGAAGGGGGTGCAAAGCTGCCGTTGCCAACCTCCAGGGGCATCCCCTGCCATCACAGCTCTGTGGCTGAGACCCCTGCGCCCCTAAGCCCCGCCTCCCCAGGGAGCAGGGGGGGGGTAGTGGAAGGGGGTGCAAAGCTGCCGTTGCCAACCTCCAGGGGGCATCCCCTGCCATCACTTCTCATCTCCAGGCGATCTAGGAATCAGTCCCCCTGGAAGGAAGCGCCACTTTGGAAAAGTGGGATCTGTGGCTGTGACCTCCTGCTTTCCCCAAGCCCCGCCTTCCCAGGGAGCAGGGGGGGGGGAGTAGTGGACGGGGTGTGTGTAAAGCTGCCGTTGCCAACGTCCAGGGGCATCCCCTGCCATCACAGCTCATCTCCAGGCGATCCAGAGAGGAAAGGACCGCTTTGGAAGTGGGGAAGCTCTATGGCTGAGACCTCGGTCTCCCCAAACCCCGCCTTCTCCAGGCTTCAAATGCCCCCTCCTCCAAATCTCCAGGTTTCTCCCAACTTGGAGCCGGCAGCTTTAGTGTGGTCCCGCAGAGGGAGTTACCAGTCTCCAGGCTGGGCCTGGAGATCTCCTGCAATTGTGACTGATCTCCAGATTGCAGAGATCAGGCCCCCTGGAGTAAAGGACTTCTTTGGAGGTGGGCTGTGTGGCGTTACACCCAGCTAAAGTCCCTCCCTTCCCAAATCCTGCCCTCTGCCAGCTCCACCTCCAAATCTCCAGGAATTTCCCAACCTGGAGGTGGCAACCCTGTTTTAAATGCCCTCTTGTATTGTCTTTATCTTATTCCGTTGCAACATTATTCCTCTGCTTTTCATTCCCTGCCCCCCCCCCCTCCTCAGCATAAACCGTGGCAAAGCGTTCAGGCTGTTGGTCTGTCATGGTCAGCTGTTTTCTTGTATCGGCAGAATCTCTCAAGGGACGGTTGTCTTTAACGTTTCCTACTGCTTGACCTTTCCGGCTAGACATGCCAGGGACTGAACCTGGGGTCGTCTGCATGCCAGGCAGGCACTGTGGCGTGGAGCTGCGGTCCCTTTCTGTGCAGTTTTATACGAAGCTGCTTTCTGCTTTCAGTGCTGTCCGTTTCTGGGGCGTAGAGATCTTTTGCATCACCCGTTGCCTGATCCGTTTTGAGGGGGAGGATGCTGGGGATTGAACTTGGGACCTTCTGCATCAGCGGTGGCCATACTTGCTTAACCTAAGAGCCGCGTGCAATAAACATCAGATGTTGGCGAGCTGCAAGAAAGGAACGTCGGATGTTTGAGAGCTGCAGTACAGGAAGGGAGGAAGGAAAGCGGATGGATGGGGATGAAGAGGTAGAAAGAAAGCTTGACGTGGAGAGGGGGTTTAAAGAGAGAAATGCCTTCTCCAAGCTGGTTAATGGGGTGGTGGGGGCTTCGAGAACCACACAATATGTGTGAAAGAAGAAGAAGACCTCAGATTTATACCCCACCCTTCTCTCTGAATCAGAGACTTGGAGCAGCTTACAATTTCCTATATCTTCTTCCCCCCCAAAACAGACACCCTGTGAGGTGGGTGGGTCTGAGAGGGCTCTCACAGCAGCTCCCCTTTCAAGGACAAGTCCTGCCAGAGCTGTGGCTGACCCAAGGCCATTCCAGCAGGTGCAAGTGGAAGAGTGGGGAATCAAACCCAGCTCTCCCAGATTAGAGTCCGCACACTTAACCACTACACCAAACTGGCTCTCTCCTGAGCCACAGTTTGGTCACCCCTGCAGAGCCGTGAGCTGCACCAGTGTTCAAGGCCTCACCCCAGAAACAGTAGCAACGAACAAAATTACTTTGCGGAGCGTTTGGCGTTCAACGTCACTCGCGCGGTAGGTTTTTAAAAGCCCCCTGTGCTGTTTGGGAAAGCCGGTTTTGACTGCAAAGGAGGGTAATGCGATAGAACAGGGGTGGCCAACGGGACATCTCCAGATGTTCTTTGCCTACAACTCCCATCAGCCCCAGCCATCGGCCATGCTGGCTGGGGTTGATGGGAGTTGTAGGCAAAAAAAAACATCTGGAGAGCTACCGTTGGCCACCCCTGCAATAGAACAGCTCTGGTTGAGCGACAGTAATTACCCGAAGCACAACATCTGAATAATGATGGGCTTCCTGTAAGAATGGCTCGTCTGTAGCAGCCTAAACAGCAGGTCTGACTACCACCTGTAAGTTTTTACAGCACAACTCGGACTCAATATCTTGAAAATTATACCTAGCGTGGGTGCTGTGGAGGGCGGGGAGAGGAGGGAGCAGCGGGGATGAAGTTCCTGTTTATTTCTTTCGGTCAGGTTGAAGGTTAATCGCAGTCCTCGCCAGAGTTAAAGTCCACGTCCGCTCTCCCAGTAAATATTTTTCTTGGTTTCTAGTACGCTTTTTGGAGTAGTGTTAGAAATGTTGCTTCTGTGCGATCAGGGAAGAAAAACTGGGAGGCCGTTTGCTAAAGTCTTGGCCTGCGAGCCACATATGGACATATGAAGCTGCCTTATACTGAATCAGACCCTGGGTCCATCAAAGTCAGTCTTGTTTACTCAGACTGGCAGTAGCTCTCCAGGGTCTCCAGCTGAGGTTTTTCACGCCTACTTGCCTGGACCCTTTTTAGTTGGAGATGCCGGGGATTGAACCTGGGACCTTCTGCTTTCCAAGCAGATGCTCTACCACTGAGCCACCATCCCTCCCCCTAGACACATGAACATATGAAGCTGCCTTCTACTGAATCAGACCCTGGGTCCATCAAAGTCAGTATTGGCTTCTCAGACTGGCAGTAGCTCTCCAGGGTCTCCAGCTGAGGTTTTTCACACCTACTTGCCTGGACTCTTTTTAGTTGGAGATGCCGGGGATTGAACCTGGGACCTTCTGCTTTCCAAGCAGATGCTCTACCACTGAGCCACCATCCCTCCCCCTAGACACATGAACATATGAAGCTGCCTTCTACTGAATCAGAGCCTGGGTCCATCAAAGTCAGTATTGGCTTCTCAGACTGGCAGTAGCTCTCCAGGGTCTCCAGCTGAGGTTTTTCACACCTACTTGCCTGGACCCTTTTTAGTTGGAGATGCTGGGGATTGAACCTGGGACGTACTGCTTACCAAGCAGATGCTCTACCACTGAGCCACAGCTCCATTCATGGCTCTCCAGGGTCTCAAGCTGAGGTTTTTCATGCCTCCTTGCCTGGGCCCTTTTTAGTTGGAGATGCCGGGGATTGAACCTGGGACCTTTTGCTTACCAAGCAGATGCTCTACCACTGAGCCACCATCCCTCCACATGTGGCTCTTACATATTGTGTGCCTCTTAAAGCCCCCACTGCCCTGCCTGCTGGTTTGTGAAGGCATCTGTCTCTTTAAATCGCCTGGAGAATTGCAATTAAAATTGCTTTCTTTCCGCCACTCCCTCCCTCCGATTTGCCTCCCTCCCTCTTGTTTTACAGCTCTCAAACATCTGACGTTAATTCTTATGGCTGTCAAACATCAAGACGTTTATTCTGTGCGGCTCTTAGGCAGTGCTCCCTCTAAGCTGCAGAGTCCTTGTGAGCAAAAATTCTTCTTTGTGAGCTACTGGCATGAAAGCCGTGGGCCGCTGCATAAATTATTGTGCTCTGGAGCTTACAGGGCTCACTGCAAACTCTTGGAGGAGTGGCTACATCCAGGGGTGTGTGGCCTAATATGCAAAGGAGCTCCTGCTACAAAAAAAGCCCTGGATATCTTGGGTTAAGGGTTCCTCTGGTGAAGGCCAATAGGAAGCTCCGGGGGATGACGTCGCATGAAGGAACTAGGCAGCTAGCCAATAGCAAGGCACACCTGTTCCTACAGAGCAGATCCGGGGCTGAGCATTTCACCAGTTTATTAGATCAACGGTCCCCCAACCTTTTTTTGGCACCAAGGACTGGTTTTGTGGACGACAATTTTTCCAGGGACCGTGTGTGTGATGGTTTTGGGATGATACAATTATGCACTTTATTTCTATAAGTTTGGTATGGTGGTTGAGCGTGCAGACTCTTATCCGGGAGAACCGGGTTTGATTCCCCACTTCTCCACTCGTACCTGCTGGAATGGCCTTGGGTCAGCCATCGCTCTGGCAGAGTTGTCCTTGAAAGGGCGGCTGCTGGGAGAGCTCTCTCAGCCCCACCCACCTCACAGGGTGTCTGTTGTGGGGAGAGAAGATATAGGAGATTGTGAGCCACTCTGAGACTTTGAGATTTGGAGTGGAGGGTGGGATATGAATCCAATGTCATCGTCTTCTTCCTCCTCCTCTTCTTCGTTGTCCTCTTCCTCCTACTACATTGTAATATATAATGACATAATTATACAACTCATGGCCCAGTTGCTAACAGGCCGCAGACCGGAACCGGTCCACAGCCCCGGGGGTTGTGGACCCCTGCATTAGATGTGGGAGCCTCACGATTGGGTTGATAGAAAACCTGTGGGGTGGCTGGGAGGGAGGGAGGGACGCAGCGCCCCGCGTTGTCCTGGTTACAGCAGCCTAGTTAACGAAGCCCATGCAGATTGCGGATCCATAAACATTTTTAGTAGCCTGACTACCCACGGGCACCTGCTGCTCATTTGTGGCACGGTGACGCCCCAAAAGAGCCGATTGCTCTCTTTATCTCCACTAATTCCGCACTGATTGTGGCCGTGACTTGCCAGAGGCGAGCAGCGGGACGGCGGTTCCCTGCCTCTGCCCTTTGGTTGGGTCTTGGAGGGCTACCCTGCTGGAGCTCATCTGACAAAGAGGGGCTGGAATTAGTTCCGGGTGAATAGCTGATGGGCTGCAGAAGAGCAGAATTTGAGTCCAGTGTCACCTTTGAGATTTCCGGGGGGAGAAGTTGATGATATTGGCTTTATATCCTGCCCTATTCTCTGAAAGAGTCTCAGAGCAGCTCACAATCTCCTTTATCTTCCTCCCCCACAACAGACACCCAGTGAGGCGGGTGGGGCTGAGAGAGCTTGGACAGAAGCTGCCCTCTCAAGGACAGCTCTGCAAGAGCTATGGCTGACCCAAGGCCATTCCAGCAGCTGCAAGGGGAGGAGTGGGGAATCAGGCCCGGTTCTCCTCTGGGCCACATGTTTGACACCCCTGATCTGGAGAGCCTGTTTTGTGTAGTGGTTAAGTGCACAGAATCTTATCTGGGAGAGCTGGGTTTCATTCTCCACTCCTCCATCTGCAGCTGCTGGAATGGCCTTGGGTTAGCCGTAGCTCTCGTAGGAGTTGTCCTTGAAAGGGCAGCCTCTGGGAGAGCTCTCTCAGCCCCACCCACCTCACAGGGTGTCTGTTGTGGGGGGTGGGGAGGTAAAGGAGATTGTGACCACTCTGAGATTCAGAGTATAGGGCAGGATATAAATCTAATATCTCCTTCCTTCCTTCCTTCCTTCCTTCCTTCCTTCCTTCCTTCCTTCCTTCCTTCCTTCCTTCCTTCCTTCCTTCCTTCCTTCCTTCCTTCCTTCCTTCCTTCCTTCCTCATATGACATTTATTCTAAGTGGCTCTTACATTAAGCAAATTTGGCCACCCTCTGGTCTAAGGAAACAGTGAAAAAGAAAAGTGGAAAGAATCTGTTTTCCTATTTAACGTGCTGGGTACAAACTGGAGGAAGGTAGATAATTCTTTCATAGACCGTGGAATGTCTTTCTTGAAAGATATCGAAGGAGAGGCTGAGCCGTCGTCTCTTGAGCATGCTTTAGCTATGGGATGATTTGCCCTGGGGCCCAGATGATTGATTGGGTTACGTTCATGAATAATGAAAGATATCTGTGATTCATCAGTCTAGGAGAAAAGGGAAGAGTCTGGAGTTGGGTCTGGAGACTTAAGGCTTCTCCTAAGAGTGAAGAAGAGGCTGAGCGCTGGCCAGGCTTCTGTGAAAGGAAGACTGTGTGCAGTCGTCTTTTGTGCACGGGTTTAAGCAAAGTAGGACAGCGTGCTAGATGGTCGTGGTGTTCACGGAATGGTTCAGATGCAAAGTGAGAAGGCATCCAAGACGGGTTTAAAGGCCTGGTTCCCTCGTGTTGATTGTCGGCAGGAGGCACAGATGCTGTTCTTGGGAAGGCCAAGAAGTCCTTTTCTCCCTTTCTCACAATACAAGAGCTCTTGGCCACTCCATGAAATTGCTGAGCACTTGGGTTGGAACGGATAAAAGGAAGTCCTTCTTAACTCAGAGGGTGATTAACATGTGGAATTCCCTGCCGCAGGAGGTGTTGGCGGCTGAAAGCACAGCCAGCTTCAAGAGGGGGTTGGATAAGCCTATGGAGCAGAGGTCCATCAGTACCTATTAGCCACAGCGTATTCTTGGAACTCTGTCTGGGGCAGTGATGCTCTGCCTTCTTGGTGCTTGAGAGGGGCACAGTGGAAAGGCTTCCAGCCCCATTGGTGGACCTCCTAATGGCACTTGGGTTTTTTGGCCACTGTATGACACAGAGTGTTGGACTGGATGGGCCATTGGCCTGATCCAACAGGGCTTCTCTTATGTTCTTATGTGACACAGAGAGTTGGATTGGATGGGCCACTGGCCTGATCCAACATGGCTTCTCTTATGTTCTTATGTGACACAGAGAGTTGGACTGGATGGGCCATTGGCCTGATCCAACAGGGCTTCTCTTATGTTCTTATGTGACACAGAGTGTTGGACTGGATGGGCCATTGGCCTGATCCAACAGGGCTTCTCTGATGTTCTTATGTGACACAGAGTGTTGGACTGGATGGGCCATTGGCCTGATCCAACACGGCTTCTCTGATGTTCTTATGTGACACAGAGTGTTGGACTGGATGGGCCATTGGCCTGATCCAACAGGGCTTCTCTTATGTTCTTATGTGACACAGAGAGTTGGATTGGATGGGCCACTGGCCTGATCCAACATGGCTTCTCTTATGTTCTTATGTGACACAGAGAGTTGGACTGGATGGGCCATTTGCCTGATCCAACAGGGCTTCTCTTATGTTCTTATGTGATACAGAGTGTTGGACTGAATGGGCCATTGGCCTGATCCAACATGGCTTCTCTTATGTTCTTATGTGACACAGAGTGTTGGACTGGAGGGGCCATCGGCCTGATCCAACAGGGCTTCTCTGATGTTCTTATGTGACACAGAGTGTTGGACTGGATGGGCCATTGGCCTGATCCAACAGGGCTTCTCTGATGTTCTTATGTGACACAGAGTATTGGACTGGATGGGCCATTGGCCTGATCCAACATGGCTTCTCTTATGTTCTTATGTGGCACAGAGTGTTGGATTGGATGGGCCACTGGCCTGATCCAACATGGCTTCTCTTATGTTCTTATGTGACACAGAGTGTTGGATTGGATGGGCCACTGGCCTGATCCAACATGGCTTCTCTTATGTTCTTATGTGGCACAGAGTGTTGGATTGGATGGGCCACTGGCCTGATCCAACATGGCTTCTCTTATGTTCTTATATGACACAGAGTGTTGGATTGGATGGGCCACTGGCCTGATCCAACATGGCTTCTCTTATGTTCTTATGTTATGTGGGAAGGGGAACCAGCCAAAGTTGCCCACTCGGGTTGTGAAATTCCTGGAGATCTGTGGGGTGGAGCCTGGGGACTCAGCAGGTGATAATGCCATGAGTCCACCCCCAAAGCAGCTGACACCTTGGAAACTGATCTCTGTCATCTGGAAATCAGTTTAATTCCAGGAGATTTCGAGGCCCCATCTGATGATTGGCCAAAGGGGTATGGCTGTTAGCCACAGTGTATTCTTGGAACTCTCTGTCTGGGGCAGTGATGCTCTGTATTCTTGGTGCTTGGGTGGGGGAGCACAGTGGGAGGGCTTCTAGCCCCACTGGTGGACCTCCTGATGACACTTGGGTTTTTTTGGCCCCTGTGTGACACAGAGTGTTGGACTGGAGGGGCCATTGGCCTGATCCAGCTTGGCTTCTCTTATGTCCTTAAGTCTTGGGAGTGTTTCTGGTACTACCAGGCAGTCACGGTGGGCCAAAATTGCTTCATAGTACAGGACAGGGGAGATTGGTGAAAGCCTCTTCGTCTATATAGATAATTTCAGAGCGGAGCCTCGTTGGTTATAAGCTTTTGAGAGTCAACGCTCCGAGCTTTGACTCTCGAAAGCATACACACTGAAACTCTTTGTGGTCTCTGTGTATGTCGGCCCCTGCACTCCTTTGCTCAGTTTTTGTTTGGGGTCATTGAAATATTTCACTCTGCATTTCTGTAGATAAGAGAAGCCGTGTTGGATCAGGCCTGTGGTCCATCCAGTCCAACACTCTGTGTCACATAAGAATATAAGAGAAGCCATGTTGGATCAGGCCAGTGGCCCATCCAGTCCAACACTCTGTGTCACACAGGGGCCAAAAAACCACAAAGGCCATCAGGAGGTTCAGCAGTGGGGCTAGAAGCCCTCCCACTGTGTCTCCCCCAAGCACCAAGAATACAGAGCATCGCTGCCCCAGACATAAGAATATAAGAGAAGCCATGTTGGATCAGGCCAGTGGCCCATCCAGTCCAGCACTCTGTGTCTCATAAGAACATAAGAGAAGCCCTGTTGGATCAGGCCAGTGGCCCATCCAGTCCAGCACTCTGTGTCTCATAAGAACATAAGAGAAGCCCTGTTGGATCAGGCCAGTGGCCCATCCAGTCCAGCACTCTGTGTCTCATAAGAACATAAGAGAAGCCCTGTTGGATCAGGCCAGTGGCCCATCCAGTCCAACACTCTGTGTCACAGAAGAACATAAGAGAAACCATGTTGGATCAGGCCAATGGCCTGTCCAGTCCAACACTCTGTGTCACATAAGAATATAAGAGAAGCCATGTTGGATCAGGCCAGTGGCCCATCCAGTCCAACCGTCTGTGTCTCACAGTGGCTAAAAAAACCTCAAAGGCCATCAGGAGGTCCACCAGTAGGGCCAGGACACTAGAAGCCCTCCTGCTGTTGCCCCCCAAGCACAAAGAATACAGAGCGTTGTTGCCCCAGAATATATATGAACATATAGTGCTAACCTCCCCTATTCTGTCATATTTTGTAGTCATCTCTGGCTTATAAAGCGCCCTTGTAACACATTTGCTTGCCTAGAAAACGCTGTGAGATTAATTACGCTGTAAGCGAAGGTCGTATTAGAAATGGAGGCTCCAATTGACCCACGAGGTCTGTGCTCTTTCCTTTCACGGCTGGTGTAAAGGGCACGGCAAGATGTCTACAGCAGTATGCGTCGTGCCGGGGGGTAAAATCTAAGGCAGGGGTGTTGAACTCATTTGTTATGAGGGCCGGATCTGACATAAATGAGACCTTGTTTGGTATAGTGGTTAAGTGCGCAGACTCTTATCTGGGAGAACCGGGGTTTGATTCCCCACTCCTCCACTTGCACCTGCTGGAATGGCCTTGGGTCAGCCATAGCTTTGGTAGGAGTTGTCCTTGAAAGGGCAGCTGCTAGGAGAGCCCTCTCCAGCCCCACCCACCTCACAGGTTGTCTGTTGTGGGGGAGGAAGGTAAAGGAGATTGTGAGCCGCTCTGAGACTCTTCGGAGTGGAGGGCGGGATATAAATCCAATATCTTCATCTACTTCACAGGGTGTCTGTTGTGGGGGAGGAAGGGAAAGGAGATTGTGAGCCGCTCTGAGACTCTTCGGAGTGGAGGGTGGGATATAAATCCAATATCTTCATCAACCTCACAGGATGTCTGTTGTGGGGGAGGAAGGGAAAGGAGATTGTGAGCCGCTCTGAGACTCTTCGGAGTGGAGGGTGGGATATAAATCCAATATCTTCATCAACCTCACAGGATGTCTGTTGTGGGGGAGGAAGGGAAAGGAGATTGTGAGCCGCTCTGAGACTCTTTGGAGTGGAGGGCGGGATATAAATCCAATATCTTCATCAACCTCACAGGATGTCTGTTGTGGGGGAGGAAGGGAAAGGAGATTGTGAGCCGCTCTGAGATTCTTCGGAGTGGAGGGCGGGATATAAATCCAGTATCTTCATCTACCTCACAGGGTGTCTGTTGTGGGGGAGGAACGTAAAGGAGATTGTGAGCTGCTCTGATACTCCTTGGAGTGGAGGGCGGGATATAAATCCAATATCTTCATCTACCTCACAGGGTGTCTGTTGTGGGGGAGGAAGGTATATATTTTTAAAAACTTAAAACATGCTTAAAACTTTAGCACTCATTGGTTTTAAAGATGCTTTCTTTGTATTTCTCCCCTGGGATCCAGGGAACAGGGCAAAGGAAGCTGTGACTCTTTCATTCCTTCTCCAGGGGACTGGTGTGTGTGGTGGGGGGAAGAAGCCTCAGCCAATAGAAGGAAGAGAGGCTGGCAAAGCAAGCTATTCCTCCCCCCTTCCTCCCCATGGGAGGCGCCTTAGACGCTGGAGAAAACAGAGGCTTTGCTCTGTAGCTCCTATGTAGTTGAGCAAGCCTTGCAAAGCAAGCTGTGATGCAGAAGGAAGTAAGAGAGGGGGAGAAGGAAGCAGATGACAGCCAGTTGCTCGGGGGCCTGATAGGAGACCTCCATGGGCCTGATTCGGCCCCTGAACCGCATGTTCAACACCCCTGAATTCTAAGGTATTCCCTGCTGTAGATTCACAGGCTCAGGGTGGTTCCATCACTTTGCTTTTAGGTGGGTAGGAGAAGTCTGTAGGAGAGATTTTAAACGTGCTACATTAAGTGGTGGAGAAACCAATGCGAGCCAGTTTGGTGTACTGGTGAACATAAGAACATAAGAGAAGCCATGTTAGATCAGGCCAATGGCCCATCCAGTCCAACATTCTGTGTCACACAGCGGCCAAATATATATATATATACACACACACACACACTGTATATATATATATACACACACACACACACACACACTGTGGCTAATAGCCACTGATGGACCTCTGCTCCATATTTTTATCTAACCCCTTCTTGAAGGTGGCTATGCTTGTGGACGCCACCACCTCCTGTGGCAGTGAATTCCACATGTTAATCACCCTTTGGGTGAAGAAGTACTTCCTTTTATCCGTTTTAACCTGTCTGCTCAGCAATTTCATCGAATGCCCACGAGTTCTTGTATTGTGAGAAAGGGAGAAGAGTACTTCTTTCTCTACTTTCTCCATCCCATGCATTATCTTGTAAACTTCTATCATGTCACCCCTCAGTCGACGTTTCTCCAAGCTAAAGAGCCCTAAGCGTTTCAACCTTTCTTCATAGGGAAGGTGTTCCAGCCCTTTAATCATTTTAGTTGCCCTTTTCTGAACTTTCTCCAATGCTATAATATCCTTTTTGAGGTGCGGCGACCAGAACTGCACACAGTACTCCAAATGAGACCGCACCATCGATTTATACAGAGGCATTATGATACTGGCTGATTTGTTTTCAATTCCCTTCCTAATAATTCCCAGCATGGCGTTGGCCTTTTTTAATTGCAAACGCACACTGTCTTGACATTTTCAGTGAATTATCTACCATGACCCCAAGATCTCTCTCTTGGTCTGTCTCTGCCAGTTCACACCCCATCAACTTGTATTTGTAGCTGGGATTCTTGGCCCCAATGTGCATTACTTTGCACTTGGCCACATTGAACCGCATCTGCCACGTTGACGCCCACTCACCCAGCCTCAACAGATCCCTTTGGAGTTCCTCACAATCCTCTCTGGTTCTCACCACCCTGAACAATTTAGTGTCATCCGCAAATTTGGCCACTTCACTGCTCACTCCCAACTCTAAATCATTTATGAACAAGTTAAAGAGGATGGGACCCAGTACCGAGCCCTGCGGCACCCCACTGCTTACCGTCCTCCACTGCGAAGACTGCCCATTTATACTCACTCTCTGCTTCCTATTACTCAGCCAGTTTTTGATCCACAAGAGGACCTGTCCTTTTACTCCATGACTCTCAAGCTTTCTAAGGAGCCTTTGATGAGGAACTTTATCAAAAGCTTTCTGGAAGTCAAGGTAAACAACATCTATCGGGTCTCCTTTGTCCACATGTTTGTTCACCCCCTCAAAGAAATGTAACAGGTTAGTGAGGCAAGATCTTCCCTTGCAGAACCCATGCTGAGTCTTCCTCAATAACCCGTGTTCATCAATGTGAAGTGTGCGGACTCTATTTGGGAGAATCAGGTTTGATTCCCCACTCCTCCACTTGCAGCTGCTGGAATGGCCTTGGGCCAGCCAGAGCTCTCGCAGGAGTTGTCCTTGAAAGAACTGCTTCTGGGAGGGCTCTCTCAACCCCACCCACCTCACAGGGTGTCTGTTGTGGGGGTGGAAGGTGAAAGGAGATTGTAAACTGACGAGAGCCAGTTTGATGTAGTGGTGAAGTGCGCGGACTCTTATCTGGGAGAACTGGGTTTGATTCCCCACTCCTCCACTTGCAGCTGCTGGAATGGCCTAGGATTATCCCTTGCTATTGCACAAGTTGTCCTTGAAAGGGCAGCTTCTGGGAGAGCTCTCTCAGCCCCACCCATCTCACAGGGTGTCTGTTGTGGGGGGAGAAAATATAGGAAGATTGTAAGCTGCTCTGAGTCTCTGTTTCAGAGAGAAGGGCAGGGTATAAATCTGCAGTCGCCTTCTTCTAATCCACTCTGGGACTCTTGAGTTTCAGAGTGAAGGGCGGGATATAAATTCAGTTTCCTCTTCCTCACAATGTTAGAAAGCAATACAGAGATGCAGGTCATAGTCTATGTCCCTTTACCACGGCAGCTTTTGGACAGTTTAATTACTGTGCAGTTGTGTTTGCCTGTGCAAAAAGCCCTCTTGAATAATTCCGATCCTGTCGACATCTTGGCGATGGGAAAACTGACTAAGGGGGATGAGAGGACTAACTACTTCCCCTTCCTCTTGCTTCTTCTCGGTAAGGGTGACTGAATTGTGTTTTAGCACACGTACTGAAGCTGCAAGCATTCAAAATGGAAATACGTTTAATAAGAAGATGCCTGCTGTGCGTGGGTCCGTGACCACCTCAGATTGAGCCGGGATGAAAAAGGAAAAGGGATAACATGCGGTCTTCTAAACCTTCATCACGCACGTACCCTAACTGATGTTACGTTAGAGTGAGGTGGGTGGCCGTGTTGGTCTGAAGCATTTAGACAGAGTTTAATTCCGGGTGTAAGCTTAAATTAAGAAAAAGAAGAAGAAGATATTGGATTTATATCCCACCCTCCACTCCGAAGAGTCTCAGAGCGGCTCACAATCTCCTTTACCTTCCTCCCCCACAACAGACACCCAGTGAGGTAGATGAAGATATTGGATTTATATCCTGCCCTCCACTCCGAAGAGTCTCAGAGCGGCTCACAATCTCCTTTACCGTCCTCCCACAACAGACACCCTGTGAGGTAGATGAAGATATTGGATTTATATCCCGCCCTCCACTCTGAAGAGTCTCAGAGCAGCTCACAATCTCCTTTACCTTCCCCCCCCCCCACAACAGACACCCTGTGAGGTAGATGAAGAGATTGGATTTATATCCCGCCCTCCAAAGAGTCTCAGAGCGGCTCACAATCTCCTTTACCTTCCTCCCCCACAACAGACACCATGTGAGGTAGATGAAGATATTGGATTTATATCCCGCCCTCCAAAGAGTCTCAGAGCGGCTCACAATCTCCTTTACCTTCCTCCCCCACAACAGACACCATGTGAGGTAGATGAAGATATTGGATTTATATCCCGCCCTCCACTCTGAAGAGTCTCAGAGTGGCTCACAATCTCCTTTACCTTCCCCCCCCCAACAGACACCCAGTGAGGTAGATGAAGATATTGGATTTATATCCTGCCCTCCACTCCGAAGAGTCTCAGAGCGGCTCACAATCTCCTTTCCCTTCCTCCCCCACAACAGACACCCAGTGAGGTAGATGAAGACATTGGATTTATATCCCGCCCTCCACTCCGAAGAGTCTCAGAGCGGCTCACAATCTCCTTTCCCTTCCTCCTCCACAACAGACACCCAGTGAGGTAGATGAAGATATTGGATTTATATCCCGCCCTCCACTCCGAAGAGTCTCAGAGCGGCTCACAATCTCCTTTCCCTTCCTCCTCCACAACAGACACCCAGTGAGGTAGATGAAGATATTGGATTTATATCCCGCCCTCCACTCCGAAGAGTCTCAGAGCGGCTGGCCTGATCCAACAGGGCTTCTCTTATGTTCTTATGTGACACAGAGTATTGGACTGGATGGACCATTGGCCTGATCCAACGTGGCTTCTCTTATGTTCTTATGTGACACAGAGTGTTTGACTGGATGGGCCACTGGCCTGATCCAACAGGGCTTCTCTTATGTTCTTATGTGACACAGAATGTTGGACTGGATGGGCCATTGGCCTGATCCAACAGGGCTTCTCTTATGTTCTTATGTGAGACAGAGTGTTTGACTGGATGGGCCACTGGCCTGATCCAACAGGGCTTCTCTTATGTTCTTATGTGACACAGAGTGTTTGACTGGATGGGCCATTGGCCTGATCCAACAGGGCTTCTCTTATGTTGTTATGTGACACAGAGTGTTTGACTGGATGGGCCGCTGGCCTGATCCAACAGGGCTTCTCTTATGTTCTTATGTGACACAGAATGTTGGACTGGATGGGCCATTGGCCTGATCCAACAGGGCTTCTCTTATGTTCTTATGTGACACAGAGTGTTTGACTGGATGGGCCATTGGCCTGATCCAACAGGGCTTCTCTTATGTTCTTATGTAACACAGAGTGTTTGACTGGATGGGCCACTGGCCTGATCCAACAGGGCTTCTCTTATGTTCTTATGTGACACAGAATGTTGGACTGGATGGGCCATTGGCCTGATCCAACAGGGCTTCTCTTATGTTCTTATGTGAGACAGAGTGTTGGACTGGAAGGGCCATTGGCCTGATCCAACAGGGCTTCTCTTATGTTCTTATGTGACACAGAGTGTTTGACTGGATGGGCCACTGGCCTGATCCAACAGGGCTTCTCTTGTGTTCTTATGTAGCACAGAGTGTTGGACTGGAGGGGCCACTGGCCTGATCCAACAGGGCTTCTCTTGTGTTCTTATGAGACACAGAATGTTGGACTGGATGGGCCACTGGCCTGATCCAACATGGCTTCTCTTATGTGGCACAGAGTGTTGGACTGGATGGGCCACTGGCCTGATCCAACATGTCTTCTCTTATGTTTTTATGTGACACAGAGTGTTGGACTGGATGGGCCACTGGCCTGATCCAACAGGGCTTCTCTTATGTTCTTATGTGACACAGAGTGTTGGACTGGATGGGCCACTGGCCTGATCCAACATGGCTTCTCTCATGTTCTTCTGTGGCTGTCTTCATCCATTCCCGCGCTTTACCCGGCTGCACTGTCCCCACAGTTCCAGCTGGTGTATTGATGGTCTTTGCCCAGTGCCCAGAAACTTGTGCAGAAACTTTCTGGAGTGTTTCTCAACCGTGCTGGATCGCCATCCGGCATACTGTGGTCGTTGCCGTAGTTTAGTACAGAAATGATGTTTTAATTGACTGTTTTGCTTTTTGTCGGACGCTGCCCTGAGCCCCGCAGTTCTGGGGAGGGCAGGCAAAAAGCCCGGTAAATGGATAAATAATTCCTGGCTAGGGCCCTCTAGATATTTATGACGCTCGGATGGCTTTGTGTTTGGGAAATGGCTCATCTCCACCTGTCCTTCTCCTTACGTCCCTGCAAAAAGGCTCTTTGCGACTTCCGGAGCCCTTTCAGCATGCAGATGCGATCGTTGCAAACTCTGACCCGAAATTCTGAGGGGCGAAGCACTTCTCCGCGCTCACAAAGGCAGGCTTTAAGGGCTGCCGTCCCTCTCGTTCCTGACTAATGCGGCTGAGTAACGAAAGCACCCGGAATGTTTGCAGCTTTTCAGTTTTCATTTTTTTGCTTTATGACACGGGTTCTGCTGCCAGAACTTGCTTGCGTTATCGACTGTTCCGTTATTGGGCATTTGGGTCCCCCCCCCTCATATTGTGTCTGCAGCGCCGAAAGTTAAGAGAGCTGCTTGTGTGTTCAGTTGTTTTTGCCTTCTTTCCTGGAATACAAAGAGCCCTCAGAGTTGGAGGCGGGTCAGGCTGTATGAAGAAAGGCGCTTTTGGCCCCTGTAGGTGAAGAGGAGCCATGTGGCGCAGAGTGGTAAAGCTGCATTGCTGAAGTCCGAGCTCTCTGCTCATGACCTGCGTTTGATCCCGGTGGGAGCTGGGTTCAGGTAGCTGGCTCAAGGTTGACTCAGCCTTCCATCCTTCTGGGGTTGTTAAAATGAGTACCCAGCTTGCTGCGGGGGGGAAAGTGTAGATGACTGGGGAAGGCAATGGCAAGAAGGAAAGGAAAGGTCCCCTGTGCAAGCCCCAGTCGTTTCCGACTCTGGGGTGACGTTGCTTTCACAATGTTTTCACGGCAGACTTTTGGCGGGACGGTTTGCCATCGCCTTCCCCAGTCAGCTACGCTTTCCCCCCAGCAAGCTGGGGACTCCTTTCACCGACCTCGGAAGGATGGAAGGCTGAGTCAGCCTCGAGCTGTCGACCTGAAAACCCAGCTTCTGCTGGGGATCAAACTCAGGTCGTGAGCAGAGCTCACGCAGCTTTAACACTCTGCGCCACGGGGCTCTAGGCAATGGCAAACCACCCCATAAAAAAGTCTGCCGTGAAAACGTGATGCGACATCACCTCAGAGTTGGAAATGACTGGTGCTTGCACAGGGGGACTACCTTTACCTTTGAGCAGCCCCATGGGGCAGAGTGGTAAAGCTGCAGTACTGCAGTCGGAGCCCTCTGCTCATGACCTGACTCCGATCCCGGCGGAAGCTGGTTCAGGTAGCCAGTTTGAGGTTGGCTCAGCCTTCCATCCTTCTGAGGTCGGTAAAATGAGTAGCCAGCTTGGTGGGGGGAAGGGGGTAGATGACTGGGGAAGGTGAGGGCAAACCACCCCGTAACAAAGAAGTCTGCTGTGAAAACCTCGTGATGCGATGTCACCCCAGAATCAGAAACGACTGGTGCTTTTAGGTGAGAAGGAAAGCTGCTTGTCTCCAGACGCACAGAGAGTCAGTTTGGCATCGTGGTGAAGTGCGCGGAGTCTTATCTGGGAGTACCAGGTTTGATTCCCCACTCCTCCACTCGCACCTGCTGGAATGGCCTTGGGTCAGCCAGAGCTCTGGCAGAGGTTGTCTTTGAAAGGGCAGCTTCTGGGAGAGCCCTCTCAGCCCCACCCACCTCCCAGGGTGTCTCTTGTTGGGGAGAAAGATAAAGGAGATTGTGAACCGCTCGAGACTCTGAGATTCGGAGTGGAGGGCAGGATATAAATCCAATATCATCATCTTCAGACACACAGGAAGCGCGCATCAGGGAGTTGTGGCAAATTATGGTAGCCTGAAGCTTGTATTCCTGATGAAGTGGACGGCTGCATCTCCCTTTCACACCGAATGTGCTTTCTGCAAGGGAGCGTTGGCACAGTCGTCTCGGACGTGACTGCTGATGTAAAACTTGAATGAGATCCAAGTTCAAAACAGGCCCCAGTTTACTTTATTATTCATGAAAAAGATGGTAGAGCAATTAACAGCATGGTTCCAAGCTGGGTACTCATTTTACCAACCTCAGTAGGATGGAACCTTGAGCCGGCTACCTGAACCCAGCTTCCACCGGGATTGAACTCAGGTCGTGAGCAGAGCTTAGGACTGCAGGACTGCAGCTTTAATACTCTGCGCCATGGGGCTCTTGCGGTATTGATCTGTGTTGTTGTTCAGGCGCACAGTCGAGTCCGACTCTTTGCGACCCCATGGACAACGTCACGCCAGGCCCTCCTGTCTTCCACCGTCCTCCGAAGTCTGCTCAAATTATTGATCTGTACTTCTCTTTAAACTGATTCCTTTGCATGTGATGCCAGTTTGGTGTAGTGGTGAAGTGCACAGGCTCTTATCTGGGAGAACCGGGTTTGATTCCCCTCTCCTCCAGTTGCAGCTGCTGGAATGGCCTTGGGTCAGCCATAGCTCTCTTATCTGGGAGAACCGGGTTTGATTCCCCACTCCTCCACTTGCACCTGCTGGAATGGCCTTGGGTCAGCCAGAGCTCTCACAGGAGTTGTCCTTGAAAGGGCAGCTTCTGTCAGAGCTCTCTCAACCCCACCCACCTCACAGGGTGTCTGTTGTGGGGGAGGAATGTAAAGGAGATTGTAAGCCTTTCTGAGACGCTGATTCAGAGAGAATGGCGGGGTATAAATCGGCGGTCTTCTTCTTCACAAGTGAGGGAAACCTGCAAATGAGACGGAGCAACTTCTAGAGAGACTGTTTAGCCCTGTGTAGTTTTAGAGTATTTTAAGGCCAATTAAGCTTTTTTTAAAAAAAAGCACACAACAATTAACTGAAAGGAATTATTACAGATTGCTATTGCACAGTTTCTTTGGCGAAAACAAAACCAAACCTCATTGAGTACCATATTCTGATCCCAGAACATGATAGCGGATCATTAATGCAATAAAATCTAACATCTCCAGCAGCTAATGGGAATCTTAACTCATACAAGCAAATAATGCTGTACTTTAAACATCAGGACATGAAAATGTGAAAGTGTATTAAAGTGTTGTTTAATATGAGCTATGGGAGCACCTGAGATATTTAAACATGGTTGTTATCTTAGCCTTCACTGGCAGTGACTAACACCAGTGCACGCAGTGGTTTTGGCAAGGCGGAGTGTTTCCCCGAGGTCGGACAAGACTAAAAGCTATTAACAAAATACAATTATTGCCTTTTTTTAATATAGATAGGACCAGAACCAGTGGGTTGAAATTAAATCAAAAGAGTTTCTGGCTCAACATCAGGAAAAACTTCCTGGCCGTTAGAGTGATTCCTCAGTGGAACAGGCTTCCTCAGGAGGTGGTGGGCTCTCCTTCCTTGGAGGTTTTTAAACAGCCTAGATGGCCATCTGACAGCAATGAAGATCCTGTGAATTTAGGGGGAGGCATTTGTGAGTTAAAAGACGTTTGCTCCTTGGGAGGACAGCTATGGCGAACCTGGGCAGTATAATAACAAGTAGAGACATCACCCTGCCAACAAAAGTCCGTATAGTCAAAGCAATGGTATTCCCAGTAGTGATGTATGGCTGTAAGAGCTGAACCATAAAGAAGGCCGGGCGCAAAAGAATAGATGCTTTCGAGCTGTGGTGCTGGAGAAGACTCTTGAGAGTCCCTTGGACTGCAAGAAGATCCAATCAATCAGTCCTAAGGGAAATCAACCCAGACTGTTCCCTGGAAGGTCAGATGCTGAAGCTGAAGCTCAGATGCTGAAGCTGAAGCTCAGATACTTTGACCACCAAATGAGAAGGGAGCACTCACTGGAGAAGATCCTGATTCCGGAAAAGACAGAAGGCAATAGAAGAAGGGGAAAGCAAAGGGTGAGATGGCTGGACAGCGTTACTGATGTCACTGAGACGAATTTGAGCAGACTTCAGAGGATGGTGGAAGACAGGAGGGCCTGGTGTGACTTGGTCCATGGGGTCGCAAAGAGTCTGACTCGACTGTGTGGGTGAACAACAACAAAAATTTGTGAGTTTCCTGCATTGTGCAGGGTGTTGGACTAGATCAGGGGTGGCCAACGGTAGCTCTCCAGTTGTTTTTTGCCTACAACTCCCATCAGCCATGCTGGCTAGGGCTGATGGGAGTTGTAGGCAAAAAACATCTGGAGAGCTACCGTTGGCTACCCCTGGACTAGATGACCCTGGAGGTCCCTTCCAACTCTATTATTCTGTATTAAAAATCTGTTCTATTTTCCTGTAATTGTGGTGCGTATCTAATGGTCCAGTAGACTGTGTTTTTTGAGGTAAAAAACTTCAGTCGGCGTGATGTATTTTCTGCCCGAGACCACAGAATTTTCTCGAGTCGGCTCTGGTTTTGTTACCTGTGCCTGAACACAATCGGCAGTGTAAGCTTCAGCTGCACTGTGTGTTGTCAGTTTTCATATGCTGCGCACCAGGATGTTCCAGTTGGTGCCCACGGCTGCCATGGCACCTGCCAACACCTTTTCTGGCACTCATTAAGTGTTTTTAGAAATGGGTGGGGTCAAATGGGACTCGTGCCCATCTCTCCGCTGGAAATCTGGTTGGCTGTACAGATTAAAATAACCACAGTGTTGGTTTTATTCTGAGCATCTGAAGCTGCCTTCTCCTGAATCAGACCCTCGGTCCGTCAAAGTCCGTATTGTCTACTCGGACTGGCAGCAGCTTTCCGGGGTCTCAAGCAATGTTGCCTCTAAGCTGCGGAGTCTTGTGAGCAAAAATTCTATTTTGCGATTTAATGGCATTAAAGTTGTGAGCTACTGCGTCAATTAGTTTGCTCTGGGGCCATTTTTTCCTGAGCTGATGCAAAAATGTGTGAACTGGAGGCTAAAACATGGTGAGCTAGCTCACACTGACTCAGCTTAGAGGGAACGCTGGTCTCAAGCTGAGTTTTTTCACACCTATTTGCCTGGACCCTTTTTAGTTGGAGATGCCGGGGATTGAACCTGGAACCTTCTGCTTACCAAGCAGATGCTCTACCACTGAGCCACCGTCCCTCCCCAAGGTAAAGGTAGTCCCCTGTGCAAGCACCAGTCTTTTCCAACTCTGGGGTGACGTCGCATCACGACCTTTTCACAGCAGACTTTTGACGGGGTGATTTGCCATTGCCTTCTCCATTCATCTACACTTTCCCCCCAGTAAGCTGGGTACTCCTTTGACCGACCTCGGAAGGATGGAAGGCTGAGTCAACCTTGAACCGGCTACCTGAAACCCAGCTTCCGCTATTATCGAACTCAGGTCGTGAGCAGAGAGCTCAGCCTGCAGTCCCGCAGCTTTACCACTCTGGGCCGCGGGGCTGCTATTCTCTCTTTCCAAGCGTAGATCTAGGTGGGCGGCCGTGTTGGTCTGAAGCAATAGAACAAAGGTGGAATCCAACCTTGAAGACCAACAAAGTTTTCTTTGGAATGTAAGCTTTCTTGTGATGCACGATGAAGTGCACACGAAAGCTTACATTCTGAATAAAAACTTCGTTGGTCTTCAAGGTGCCACTGGACTCCAATTTTGTTCTTTCCAAGTGTATTTTTTTTTAAAATTAGTCCTTTTGTTCTGGGCACGGTGACTTCCTCTATGTGTATGTGTTGCTGGTTTGACCTCCCACAGGGGCCGTTTTGTGGTTGCGCCCACCGCACTGTGTCAGACTTCGAAAGGTGCCCACAGGCACAAAAACGTCAAAGACCCCTGCCGTACACTCCCTCTCCTCATTTTTTAAAGGCTCTACCTGAAGTCTGTCTGGCAGGTGTAAAAGCCGGCAGAAGAACACACAGAAGCCAGAAACGCATCTGTAGAAAAGCAAGAGCAAAGCAAAAGTCGCCGTCTCTTTGTGCCTCTCCGGCAGAACCTCTTCAGATTATCGCCTGCGCTCGGCACTCCTCTGTGGTGTGAGACAGCTTTCAGCATGCTCTTCTGCCTGAGAGCAAAGGCCATTGTGCTGACCGGAGTGCAGCTGGCGAATCTCTCCTGTGTGTCTGCCAAGTCCAGGAACGCGCTCCTGCCGCCGGAGAGAAAGATGCCTTCTATCTGCCAGCTGAGGTTAAAGTCACTCGGTTCCATTGCGCCCCTTTTTTCAGTTCCGTTGCGCCCCTTAAGTGCTGTTACTCATTTTGGAAGAATTCCTCGATCCTAACCGTGGAGTTTCACTCTGCCGCGCCGATGTTCAATTGAGTTTGTTTCAGTGAGGATATTCTTGAGCTCTTACTCTGGTGATGTGCCCGTGAGTGGATTGTTTTCAGCCTCGTTGGTTGTTGCAAGTCTGGGAAACTATTAACACTTGAGAACATAAGAGAAGCCATGTTGGATCAGGCCAATCACCCATCCAGTCCAGCACTCTGTGTCACAGAGTGTTGAAAAACCAGGTGCCATCAGGAAGTCCACCGGTGGGGCCAGGACACTAGAAGCCCTCCCACTGCTACCCTCCCCCCAGCACCAAGAAGACAAAGTACCACTGCCCCAGGCATAAGAACATAAGAGAAGCCATGTTGGATCAGGCCAATGGCCCATCCAGTCCAACAGTCTGTGTCACACAGTGGCCAAAATTCCAGGTGCCATCAGGAGGTCTACCAGTGTGGCCAGGACTCTAGAAACTCTCCCACTGCTGCCCCTCCAAGCAGCAAGAAGACAGAGCACCGTTGCTCCAGACATAAGAACATAAGAGAAACCATGTTGGATCAGGCCAATGGCCCATCCAGTCCAACAGTCTGTGTCACACAGTGGCCAAAATTCCAGGTGCCATCAGGAGGTCTACCAGTGTGGCCAGGACTCTAGAAACTCTCCCACTGCTGCCCCTCCAAGCAGCAAGAAGACAGAGCACTGTTGCTCCAGACATAAGAACATAAGAGAAACCATGTTGGATCAGGCCAATGGCCCATCCAGTCCAATACTCTGTGTCACAGAGTGTTGAAAAACCAGGTGCCATCAGGAAGTCCACCGGTGGGGCCAGGACACTAGAAGCCCTCCCACTGCTACCCCCCCCCCCCAAGCACCAAGAAGACAAAGTACCACTGCCCCAGGCATAAGAACATAAGAGAAGCCATGTTGGATCAGGCCAATGGCCCATCCAGTCCAACACTCTGTGTCACACAGTGGCCAAAATTCCAGGTGCCATCAGGAGGTCTACCAGTGGGGCCAGGACACTAGAAACTCTCCCACTGCTGCCCCTCCAAGCAGCAAGAAGACAGAGCACCGTTGCTCCAGACATAAGAACATAAGAGAAACCATGTTGGATCAGGCCAATGGCCCATCCAGTCCAACACTCTGTGTCACACAGTGGCCAAAAAACCCAGGTGCCATCAGGAGGTCCACCGGGGGGGTGGGGTGGGCAGGACATTAGAAGTTCTTCCACTGCTGCCCCTCCAAGCACCAAGAAGACAGAGCACTACTGCTCCAGACATAAGATCATAAGAGAAGCCATGTTGGATCAGGCCAGTGGCCCATCCAATCCAACACTCTGTGTCACACAGTGTTGAAAAACCAGGTGCCATCAGGAGGTCCATCGGTGGGGCCAGGACACTAGAAGCCCTCCCACTGCTACCCCCCCCCCCCCAGCACCAAGAAGACAGAGTACCACTGCCCCAGACATAAGAACATAAGAGAAGCCATGTTGGATCAGGTCAATGGCCCATCCAGTCCACCACACACAGTGGCCAAAATTCCAGGTGCCATCAGGAGGTCTACCAGTGGGGCCAGGACACTAGAAGCCCTCCCCACTGCTGCCCCTCCAAGCACCAAGAAGACAGAGCACCGCTGCTCCAGACATAAGAACATAAGAGAAACCATGTTGGATCAGGCTAATGGCCCATCCAGTCCAACACTCTGTGTCACATAAGAGAAGCCATCTTGGATCAGGCCAATGGCCCATCCAGTCCAACACTCTGTGTCATACAGTGGCCAAAAAACCCAGGTGCCATCAGGAGGTCCACCAGTGGGGCCAGGACACTAGAAGCTCCCCCACTGCTGCCCCTCCAAGCACCAAGAAGACAGAGCACCACTGCTCCAGACATAAGAACATAAGAGAAGCCATGTTGGATCAGGCCAATGGCCCATCCAGTCATACAGTGGCCAAAAAACCAGGTGCCATCAGGAGATCCACCAGTTGGGCGAGGACACCAGAAGCCCTCCCGCTGCTGCCCCCCCCCCAAACACCAAGGATACAGAGCATCACTTGCCCCAGACTGAGAGTTCCATCAATACGCTGTGGCTAATAGCCCCTGATGGACCTCTGCTCCAGATGTTTATCCAATCCCCTCTTGAAGCTGTCTATTGTAGCCGCTGCCACCTCCCCGGGCAGTGAATTCCATGCGTTAATCACCCTTTGGGTGAAGAAGGACTTTAGGCAGAACTCAATGCGACGGCAGCCACATTTTAGAAGCGGCTGTTTTTTAAAAAACAACAACTGCCACAAGGCCCTCACCTGCATCAGGTTGTAAGGTTGCCAACTGTGAGTTGGGAAACCCCTGGAGACTTTGGGGGTGGAGCTTGGGGGAGAGCAGGATTCGGGAAGGGTCTTCAGCAAGGCATAACACCATCGAGGCCACCCTCCAAAGCAGCCATTTTCTCCCCGGCCAACTTACATTTGTCGTCCGGAAATTGGTTGTCATTCCAGGAGTTCTGCAGGCTTCACTTGGAGATGGCCAAGCTCATTTGGCCCCAATTCTGTTTCGGCACCAGAAATAGCATTGGGGGGGGGGGGGAGGGGATGCAGGGAACAAGAACTCCTGGGTCCCCTGTGCTGAACTGGGGCTGTCTTTAAAGAACTGGAACTGCTTCTGTGGCGGCATTTCGTGGAGCTGTGCTGCTGTGGCACTGCTTTAGTGCAATCCGTGATGAAACAAGGGGCCACGGTAGGAAACAGGTATGGTAGCTGTGAGGCTCCTCTCCTGCTTACTCTCACTTAGCTGCTGCGGATTCCTAACCCGGCAGATAGGGTTAAGAGTTAACCGTGTTCGTTTGCAGTAGAACATCTGGATTTGAGTCTAGTAGACCCTTTGAGACCAACGGTCTAAAAGATGCTGCCGGACTCAGACTTTGTTTCGCTAGACCAGGGGTGGCCAAAGTGTAGCTGGGAGTCACGTGTTGCTCTTGCGCACATATTGTGTGACTCTTGCACACCTATTGTGTTATGGTAGCATTGGGGAAAGTGCAGAAAAGGGCAACTAGAATGATTAAAGGTTTGGAACACTTTCCCTATGAAGAAAGGTTAAAACGCTTGGGGCTCTTTAGCTTGGAGAAACGTCGACTGTGAGGTGACATGATGGAGGTTTGCAAGATAATGCATGGGATGGAGAAAGCGGAGAAAGAAGTCCTTTTCTCCCTTTCTCACAATACAAGAACTCGTGGGCATTCGATGAAATTGCTGAGCAGTCAGGTTAAAACGGATAGAAGGAAGTACTTCTTCACCCAAAGGGTGATGAACATGTGGAATTCACTGCCACAGGAGGTGGTGGTGGCTACAAGCATAGCCACCTTCAAGAGGGGTTTAGATAAAAATATGGCACAGAGGTCCATCAGTGGCTATTAGCCACAGTGTGTGTGTGTGTGTGTGTGTGTATTGGCCACTGTGTGACCCAGAGTGTTGGACTGGATGGGCCATTGGCCTGATCCAACGTGGCTTCTTCTTATGTTCTCAAAGCCCTCACCACGCTGTCAACTAGCTTGAAGATGGCGCTTTTCTCTTTATATCACTTCTCCAAGCCAAGCCGCCAAGGAAGGAAGAAAATAGATTGGAGAAGAGAGGGAGAGGTGGCGAAAAGTAACTTTAACTTCAAATGTATTATCCAAGCCACCAAATGACTTGGATAATACATTTGAAGATAAAGTTGCTTTTCCCCACTTCTCCTCCTCACCTCCATTCTATTTTCCTTCCTTCCTTCCTTCCTTCCTTCCTTCCTTCCTTCCTTCCTTCCTTCCTTCCTTCCTTCCTTCCTTCCTTCCTTCCTTCCTTCCTTCCTTCCTTCCTTCCTTCCTTCCTTCCTTCCTTCCTTCCTTCCTTCCTTCCTTCCTTCCTTCCTTCCTCCCTCCCTTCCTCCCTCCCTCCCTCCCTCCCTCCCTCCCTCCCTCCCTCATATTCATTCTATTAGACAACTAATAACATGACATTTCTGCAAACGAGTTTGTGTTATCCTGTATGGTTTATCTTGATGTTCTCTTGCGATTCATTGGCCGTGTGTGATGTGGGTCAACCGCAGCAGTCCTTCACGGTTGTGGGGTATGGTAGTGGTGGTTGGTCCCGTGATCACAGTATATGAACAGCCCCCAAAGAGAAAATCCAGCTCATGAACATCCAGAACATGAAGAGCCACTTACCTGGCATTTTCGGCTGAGAGTCCCTCTCCAGACCGAGTAGCACTTGTAAGGGGGATCGTAATTGGCTTGTGTTTTTCTTTCTGGGTGTCCGTGTGCTATAAAACATGGCACCGATGTTTGTGTGAGCTCGCAAAGCTGGCAGGTGTTTATCAGGTAGTAACCTTTGGCAAGCCATTCTTTTAAAATCTATTGTGCAGGCATCTTCACTGTCTTTTTATGTTTATAACCTCTTGGCTGGCACCTCGGATGTGTTGTGAAGATTCCGTGTAGTCGATGTACATAAGAACAGAAGAGAAGCCATGTTGGATCAGGCCAGTGGCCCATCCAGTCCAACACTCTGTGTCACATAAGAACATAAGAGAAGCCATGTTGGATCAGGCCAGTGGCCCATCCAGTCCAACGCTCTGTGTCACATAAGAACATAAGAGAAGCCCTGTTGGATCAGGCCAATGGCCCATCCAGTCCAACACTCTGTGTCACATAAGAACATATGAGAAGCCATGTTGGATCAGGCCAGTGGCCCATCCAGTCCAACACTCTGTGACACATAAGAACATAAGAGAAGCCATGTTAGATCAGGCCAATGGCCCATCCAGTCCAACACTCTGTGTCACATAAGAGAAGCCCTGTTGGGTCAGGCCAATGCATGAACAGATATTACACACGTATCTTTATTAAAACTCTTAGTTCTTTCTTTGCACAGAAAGATAAAACATATGCACTTTTCAACACAACTATGCTAGAAGTAGACTTTTTTTAAAAACAAAAAACAAAAGCTGGAAACAGCAGTCCCCATAAGACTAGCAATGGGAAAGGTTAAAAAGGTAAAGGTAGTCCTGTGCAAGCACCAAGTCGTTACTGACCCGTGGGGTGATGTCCTGAAGTCTTCTTCTCAGACTTTTGACGGGGTGGTTTGCCATTGCCTTCCCCAGTCATCTACACTTTCACCCCAGCAAGTTGGGGATTCATTTTACAGACCTCGGAAGGATGGAAGGCTGAGTCAACGTTGAGCTGGCTACCTGAACTCAGCTTTTGCCGGGATTGAACTCAGGTTGTGAGCAGAGCAAGCAGATGCTCTACCACTGTGCCATGGCCCCTCCCCTTTTTAGTTCTTTAACAGGCATTTCCTTAGACAAAAAACTTCATGTTTGCTTTTCTGGAAAGGCGAGGAACCTGCGAATTCTACTCCTCTAGCTGTGAAAATTATCAGGTTTTTTATTAGCAGGATTCCTCTTGGAAAATTGCTTAGCGAACCCCGCTGCTATCTCTGAAGATGTAGTAATCGCCCTTTGAGAGTGCATAAACTGTAGATGATAAGATTATTTCTTCTTCTCTGCCTTGTGAATGGGTATCTTTCTAAATGCCTCCCCGTCTGGTTAAAGAACAGCTCTCTTGTTCCTTGGTACTGTATTTGGCCTCGAGTGAGAATTAGAATTACCTCCTCCCGCATCAACACCCACGGGCGAGGATAGGTTGTTGGTTCTTTTCAGTGGGTGTCGATCTTAATTTTCATTAGAAGAAGAAGATGACTGCAGATTTATACCCCACCCTTCTCTCTGAATCAGAGACTCAGAGCGGCTTACAAGCTCCTATATCTCCTCCCCCCACAACAGACACCCTGTGAGGTGGGCGGGGCTGAGAGGGCTGTTACAGCCGCTGTCCTTTCGAGGACAATTGTGTGAGAGCTGTGGCTGACCCAAGGCCATTCCAGTAGCTGTAAGTGGAGGAGTGGGGAATCAAACCCGGTTCTCCCAGATAAGAGTCCGCACACTTAACCAATTTGGTGTAGTGACCAAATACCAATTTAGTGACCAAATACCGAACTAGAGAGTGGGTTTGAGCAGTCCAGGATAGGTCTGTGATCTTGTGTACATGCCCTGAAGTTGTGCTGTCCGACTGCTTAAGATTTCTTGCTGTTGGAGACCTTGGACAGCAGATCAGCAGTTCTCTTAACATAAGAAACATAAGAGAAGCCCTGTTGGATCAGGCCAACGGCCCATCCAGTGCAACACTCTGTGTCACACAGTGGCAAAAATTTTTATATATACACACACACTGTGGCTAATAGCCACTGATGGACCTGTGCTCCATATTTTTATCTAAACCCCTGTTGAAGGTGGCTATACTTGTGGCCGCCACCACCTCCTGTGGCAGTGAATTCCACATGTTAATCACCCTTTGGGTGAAGAAGTACTTCCTTTTATCCATTTTAGCCTGTCTGCTTAGCAATTTCATCGAATGCCCACGAGTTCTTGTATTGTGTATCTCTACTTTCTCCATCCCATGCATTATCTTGTAAACCTCTATCATGTCACCCCGCAGTCGACGTTTCTCCAAGCTAAAGAGCCCCAAGCGTTTCAGCCTTTCTTCATAGGGAAAGTGCTCCAGCCCTTTAATCATTCTAGTTGCCCTTTTCTGGACTTTCTCCAATGCTATAATATCCTTTTTGAGGTGCGGCAACCAGAACTGCACACAGTACTCCACAGTACAGCAAAATGACATAGTTTTGTAGGCCTTAGCTTGCCAATCTCTCCACTTTGCTATCTGCACTTTCCTAATGCTGTCTGAATCCTTGCTCTTGGGGAAAGAGAATCTCAGAAAAGGGTTAAGGCAGGTTACACAAATATGCATCTTAGATAAAATTCTGGTCACCACACCTCAAAAAAGATATTACAGCATTGGAAAAAGTGCAACTAGAATGGCAACTAGAATGATTCAAGGGTTGGAACACTTTCCCTATGAAGAAAGGTTAAAACGCTTGGGGCACTTCAGCTTGGAGAACCATCGACTGAGGGGAGACATGATAGAGGTTTACAAAATTATGCATGGGATAGAGAAGGCAGAGAAAGAAGTCCTTTCCTCCCTTTCTCACAATACAAGAACTCATGGGCACTCCATGAAATTGCTGAGCAGTCGGGTTAGAACGGATAAAAGGAAGTCCTCCTTCACCCAAAGGGAATTTCACCCATGGAATTCACTGCCACAGGAGGGGGTGGCGGCTGCAAGCATAGCCAGCTTCAAGAGGGGATTGGATAAACATCTGAAGCAGAGGTCCATCAGTGGCTATTAGCCACAGCGTATTGATGGAACCCAGGGGCAGTGATGCTCTGTATTCTTGGTGCTTGGGTGGGCAATTGTGCGAGGGCTTCTAGTGTCCTGGCCTCACTAGTGGACCTCCAGATGGCACCTGGTATTTTGGCCACTGTGTGACAGAGCATTGGACTGCCAGTGGCCCATCCAACATGGCTTCTCTTATGTTCTTAAATAATACAATGGATGCCTACAGAACATCATAGGTCTACGGTCCATTTGAGGTTCCAGTGCTTAGGCAGAACCATTTTTTATACAAGAAAGCTTATACCCATGAGTCTGGGAGTAAGCTTTCATGCGCATGCATACTATTTCAGATCTGATGACGGGTGAACATACGAGCATATGAAGCTGCCTTCTACTGAATCAGAGCCTGGGTCCATCAAAGTCAGTCTTGTCTGCTCAGAGTGGCAGAGGCTCTCCAGGGTCCCCAGGTGAGGTTTTCACACCTATTTGCCTGGAGCCTTTTTTTGGAGATGCCAGGGATTGAACCTGGGACCTTCTGCTTCCCAAGCAGATGCTCTACCACTGAGCCACCATCCCTATGCACAAGAAAGCTTACATCCAGAATTAAACTTTGTTGGTCTTAAAGGTGCCCCTGGACTCAAACTTTGTTACAAGGGCATGCGTTGTCGCTGATGGCGTTTCCATTTCACATTCGGCTTTTGTTTCTTACTGTGCGGCCTGTTGGGCATGAAATTAACTTCACAGTCCCACTTAAGAAGGCCCGCCGCCTTCCTTTAATGAAGTGCTCTCCATTGGATTGGCTTGTTTATCTCCATTTATTCATCTAATCACCGCCGCAAGCTTTCGTATTGTGCTACGGCGGAACTGTAATAACCTCCTATCTGATGCTGCGTGTTATGCATTTCCTGTTTTTTTCCTCTCTCTTAGATTTCCCCCATGTCTTTGCTCTGAGCTCTTTGATGCCAGAACATTAGCAAATGTGGCTTTAGCGGGAATTAGAATATTAGCACCACCGACATGGTATTTGTTCTCAGGCAGCTCCAAGAGAAATGCAGGGAACAGAACAAGGGTCTGTATGTGACTTTTGTCGACCTTACCAAAGCTTTCGATACCGTTAGCAGGAAAGGCCTGTGGCAAATCTTGGAACGTTTAGGATGTCCCCCAAGGTTCCTCAGCATGATCATCCAGCTACACGAAGACCAGCGAGGCCAAGTCAGACACTGCAACGACCTCTCGGAGCCCTTCCCAATAGGCACAGGTGTAAAGCAAGGCTGCGTTCTCGCGCCAACTCTCTTTACGATCTTCTTTAGCATGATGCTTCAAAGAGCCGCAGTAGATCTAGATGAGGACGATGGTGTCTACATCCGCTATCGCACCGATGGCAGCCTGTTCAACCTGAGGCGACTAAAGGCACACTCCAAGACAATGGAAAAACTCATCCGAGAGCTACTGTTTGCTGATGATGCTGCACTCGTCTCCCACTCGGTATCAGCTCTGCAGCATATGACGTCCTGCTTTGCAGAGGCTGCCAAGCTATTCGGCCTAGAAGTTAGTCTGAAGAAGACAGAAGTTCTCCACCAGCCTGCACCCCAGGAAGATTATCACCCTCCCTGCATCACTGTGGGTGAATCAGTTCTGAAGACAGTCCAGCAGTTCAGCTACCTGGGGTGCATCATCTCCTCAGATGCCAAGATCGACAAGGAGATTGACAACAGGCTGGCAAAGGCAAACCGTGCATTTGGCCGACTGCACAAAAGAGTGTGGAGCAACAAGCATCTGAAAAAAGGCACAAAGATCAATGTTTACAAAGCGGTTGTGATGACAACCCTCATCTATGGCTCCGAATCGTGGGTTTTATACCGTCATCACCTGCGACTCCTTGAGCGCTTTCATCAGCGCTGCCTTCGCACCATCCTCAACATCCACTGGAGTGACTTTGTGACCAACACTGAAGTCCTCAAGCGGGCGGAGGTTACCAGCATCGAGGCACTGCTGTTGAAGACGCAGCTGCGCTGGGCAGGGCATATTTCTAGGATGGAAAACCACCGCCTTCCCAAGATTGCCCTGTATGGCGAACTCTCCACCGGCCATCGAAATAGAGGGGCACCAAAGAAGAGGTACAAGGACTCCTTGAAGAAATCCCTTAGCACCTGTCACATCAACCATCACCAGTGGTCTGACCTAGCCTCAGATCGCAAAGCATGGAGGCACACCATCCACCAGGCTGTCTCTTCCTTTGAGAACGCACGCATAGCTGGTCTTGAGGACAAAAGGAGATTGAGGAAGAATCGCACTGCTACAGGACCAACCCTAAATCAGACTTTTCCCTGCAGCCGCTGTGGCCGGACCTGCCTGTCCCACATTGGTCTTGTCAGCCACCAGCGAGCCTGCAGCAAACGTGGACTATTGCACCCTTCTTAAATCTTCGTTCGCGAAGCCAAGCCGAGAGAGAGAGAGAGAATATGGTATTTCACACTTCCAGGAATGAGGATCCTTCAATTTTACTCAAGTTTTAATTCCCAAGGTTGGAATAATGGACCACTGCGGGCTGAATAGGGATGCAGGGTTCTTGTCCCACTACGGATGCTAATTTTCTGTCCCCAGGCGTTCCTCACACACTCTAATTCTACCTCTGCATCTTGAGTTTCTTCTTTGCAACACCCTTCCCGCTTTTCGACTTGTAATACAAGGACTTAGAAATCTCCATTCCAACTTGTATCTGGCAAAGGGAGCGTTGACTCCTGAAAGCTCAAAGCCCCGAAATCTTGTCAGTTTCTAAGGTACTCTTGAACTTGAATCTTGCTCAGGGGTGTCAAACATGAAGTCTGAGGGCCGAATCAGGCCCCTGAAGAACTCCTATCAGCCTCCCGAGCAGCTGGCTGTCATCTGCTTCCTTCTCCCTCTCTCTTGCTTCCTTCTGCATCACAGCTTGCTTTGCCAGGCTTGCTCAATTGCACAGGAGCTACAGAGCAAAACCTCTGTTTTCTCTTTTGGCTGAGGCTCCTCCTTTGGGGAGGAGGAGGGGCTAGCTTTCTTTGCCAGGCTCTCTCGACCCGCACAGCAGAGCTATCAACTCAAGCCTCTCCTCCTTCCATTGGCTGAGGCTCCTCCCTCTCCTGGTCCCTTGGGGAAGAGCCAGAGCTCCCTTTGCCCAGTTCCCTTCATTCCCTACAAAGAAAGCACGTAAAAGACCAACGAGAAAGTCCTTTTCTCCCTTTCTCACAATACAAGAACTCGTGGGCATACAATGAAATTGCTGAGCAGTCGGGTTAGAACGGATAAAAGGAAGTCCTTCTTCACCCAAAGGGTGATTAACATGTGAAATTCACTGCCACAGGAGGTGGTGGTGGCTACAAGCATAGCCAGCTTCAAGAGGGGATTGGATAAAAATATGGAGCAGAGGTCCATCAGTGGCTATTAGCCACAGTGTGTGTGTGTATGTGTGTATACATACACTCTATACTGTGTGATACAGAGTGTTGGACTGAATGGGTCATTGGCCTGATCCAACATGGCTTCTCTGATGTTCTTATGAGACACAGTGTTGGACTGGATGGGCCATTGGCCTGATCCAAAAGGGCTTCTCTGATGTTCTTACGAGACACATAGTGTTGGACTGGATGGGCCATTGGCCTGATCCAACAGGGCTTCTCTTATGTTCTTATGTGACACAGGGTGTTGGACTGGATGGGCCACTGGCCTGATCCAATTTGGCTTCTCTTATGTTCTTATGTGACACAGTGTTGGACTGGATGGGCCATTGGCCTGACCCAACATGGTTTCTCTTATGTTCTTATGTGACACGGAGTGTTGGACTGCAGGGGCCACTGGCCTGATCCAACATGTCCTCTCTTATGTTCTTATGTGACACAGAGTGTTGGACTGGATGGACTACTGGCCTGATCCAATTTGGCTTCTCTTATGTTCTTAAGAGACACAGAGTGTTGGACTGGATGGGCCACTGGCCTGATCCAACAGGGCTTCTCTTATGTTCTTATGTGACACAGAGTGTTGGACTGGATGGGCCATTGGCCTGACCCAACATGGCTTCTCTTATGTTCTTCTGTGACACAGAGTGTTGGACTGGATGGGCCACTGGCCTGATCCAACAGGCCTTCTCTTATGTTCTTATATGACACAGAGTGTTGGACTGGATGGGCCATTGGCCTGACCCAACATGGCTTCTCTTATGTTCTTATGAGACACAGAGTGTTGGACTGGATGGGCCATTGGCCTGATCCAACAGGGCTTCTCTTATGTTCTTATGTGACACAGAGTGTTGGACTGGATGGGCCATTGGCCTGATCCAACAGGGCTTCTGTTATGTTCTTATGAGACACATAGTGTTGGACTGGATGGGCCATTGGCCTGATCCAACATGGCTTCTCTTATATTCTTATGTGACACAGAGTGTTGGACTGGATGGGCCATTGGCCTGATCCAACATGGCTTCTCTTATATTCTTATGTGACACAGAGTGTTGGACTGGATGGGCCATTGGCCTGATCCAACATGGCTTTTCTTATGTTCTTCTGTGACACAGAGTGTTGGACTGGATGGGCCACTGGCCTGATCCGACATGGCTTCTCTTATGTTCTTATGAGTGCTAATAGTTTAAGTATGTTTTATTTTAGTTTTTTTTTAAAGAATCTTTAATTGTGTCTGTGTCCTTTATAAAGTTTATATCTCTGCTACCTGGAATTGCATTTTATGACACGCACGGCCTGTCCTGACAAGGTGTCATTTATGTCAGATCCAGCCCAAAGAACAAATGAGTTTGACACTCCTGAATTCTTTAGTTTACAAGTGGGGAACCTGTCTGTAAGTTACAGGAATGCAGATATCCCCCCCCCACCGGCAATTTTTGCTCTCTTTTCCTTCTTTCTGCCATCTTTTTTCTCTCTCCTGCCACAGGGGACGGTGGCTCAGTGGTAGAGCACCTGCTTGGTAAGCAGGAGGTCCTAGGTTCAATCCCTGGTATCTCCAACTCAAAAGGGTCCAGGCAAATAGGTGTGAAAAACCTCAGCTGGAGACCCTGGAGAGCCGCTGCCAGTCTGAGTAGACAAGACTGACTTTGATGGACCCAGGGTCTGATTCACTAGAAGGCCTCTTCATATGTTCATATGTCTAAGGGGAGGGACAGTGGCTCAGTGGTAGAACATCTGCTTGGTAAGCAGAAGGCCCCAGGTTCAATCCCCAGCATCTCCAACTCAAAAGGGTTCAGGAAAATAGGTGTGAAAAACCTCAGCTTGAGACCCTGGAGAGCCGCTGCCAGTCTGAGTAGACAATACTGACTTTGATGGACCAAGGGTCTGATTCAGTAAAAGGCAGCTTTATATGTTCATATGACCCCTCCACTATCTTTGCCCTCACCTTTGTTCAACCCAGTGCTTCTGACGCCACACACTGTGGCATTGTTTTCTGGAGATGCTAGGCAACCTCTCTGATTGTGGGTGAAATCTTGCAACGTAGCATTGTGAAGATCTCATTTTTGGGGGGGTAAAAGGGGAAAGGAAAAAGTACTAGAATATTACCTAACTGGGCATTACGGTATAAGAATAACTAGAAGGATTCCAGGCATATGAAAAGATGATAACTGTAAGTCATAGGTAACGTATTTTTGGGTCCATAGTTAACATTTTAAACACTTAGGAATCAATTGTCGAAAGCTTCTTTCATCAGATATTCAAAACAGATATGGTGGGATTGACACAAAAGTATCAAATCTTGTATAAAAAGGGTTCCAAAGTTTTTTAGCATCTTGTATAGTCTTGCCTCTCAGTAAAGAAGATAGAGAGTCCAGTTCGGCTGTTTCTAATATTTTTCCAGTTAATTCTTGTTTGGTGGGTACTGCTTTTGAGCAATCAAAATCCTTCTGTGTTAATGTATGCCGTTAAATGTTTTGCCTCTTTTGGATAGTCAGTGGAATATATATTTAGTAAAAATAATTCAGGTTTGAATTGAATTTGTAGTTTTAATATTTTCTGCAATAATTCATGTACTATCCCCAGTAACTCTTTATAGTACTACAAGACAGCACGTGTGATAAAATGTTCCTGGCTGGGTATTACATTTCCAACATTTGTTAGAATCATGTTTTTTCTTTAACTTGGGGGAGTGGGGGGAGTTAAATCATTCTCACCAGTGTTTTTATTTCAGAGATTATTCTGCAAACTTAGGGGTTATCCCCTCACGTGTGGAAAAATCTCCTGTTTCAATCCAGATTGTTGGGTGTTCAGCATTAGATGTGAAATACATGTTGTTGGGTTTTTTGCTCCTGAGAAGTTACAAGCAGTTGCGCAGATCTCGGTATCGGGAAAGCAATGAAACAATTTACGATTAAGCTCCGCGCATTAATATTTCTAAAGCAATGAAACAATTTACGAGAAAGCTCCACACATTAATATTTTTATCTGACAACGTCTGTCTCCCACTGGATCTGTTACCATTGATACACGACAACAGGGAAATAAAACCTAGCTTCATGCCTTGTTGGTATTATTTACTCTGCTCAGTATAATGATAGGATTAGGGTTCAAAGATCTGATTGAGTAGTTTTAATAGAACATCTATTAAACATACTTGAATGATTAATAGTTTTGATATTTAGGGTAGTTCCAAAAAACCAGTTCAGTTAACTGCTGTTGGGAAACCAATATATTAATTTATATAGCCACTCCTCCACTTGCAGCTGCTGGAATGGCCTTGGGTTAGCCATAGCTCTCGTAGGAGTTGTCCATGAAAGGGTAGCTGCTGTAAGAGCTCTCTAAGCCCCACCTACCTCACAGGGTGTCTGTTGTTGAGGAGAGGAAGATGAAGAAGAACAAGACGACATTGGATTTATATTCCGCCCTCCACTCAATTGTCTCAGAGCGGCTCACAATCTACTTTATCTCCCTCCCCCACAGCAGAAACCCTGTGAGGTAGATGAAGATATTGGATTTATATCCCGCCCTCCACTCCGAAGAGTCTCAGAGCGGCTCACAATCTCCTTTACCTTCCTCCCCCACAACAGACACCCTGTAAGGTAGATGAAGATATTGGATTTATATCCTGCCCTCCACTCTGAAGAGTCTCAGAGTGGCTCACAATCTCCTTTATCTTCCTCCCCCACGACAGACACCCTGTAAGGTAGATGAAGATATTGGATTTATATCCCGCCCTCCACTCCGAAGAGTCTCAGAGCGGCTCACAATCTCCTTTATCTTCCTCCCCCACAACAGACACCCTGTGAGGTAGATGAAGATATTGGATTTATATCCCGCCCTCCACTCCAAAGAGTCTCAGAGCGGCTCACAATCTCCTTTCCCTTCCTCTCCCACAACAGACATGCTGTGAGGTAGATGAAGATATTGGATTTATATCCCGCCCTCCACTCCGAAGAGTCTCAGAGCGGCTCACAATCTCCTTTACCTCCCCCCCCCCCACAACAGACACCCTGTGAGGTAGATAAGATATTGGATTTATCTCCCGCCCTCCACTCTGAAGAGTCTCAGAGTGGCTCACAATCTCCTTTATCTTCCTGCCCCACAACAGACACCCTGTGAGGTGGGTGGGGCTGGAGAGGGCTCTCAGAGCAGCTGCCCTTTCAAGGACAACCTCTGCCAGAGCTATGGCTGACCCAAGGACATGCCAGCAGGTTCAAGTGGAGGAGTGGGGAATCAAACCCGATTCTCCCAGATAAGAGTCCACACACTTAACCACTACACGAAACTGGCTCTTTTAAGGCGGTTATAAGCCTCTCTGAGATTCAGAGTGTAGGGTGGGGTATATATCCATCCATCCATCCATCCATCCATCCATCCATCCATCCATCCATCCATCTCCTCCTCCAATAGAAGGCTTGGCTCAGTAGCTTTGCTGTGTGATTGAGAGAGCCTGGCAGAGCAAGCTGTGATGCAGAAGGAAGCAAGAGAGAGGGAGAAGGAAGCAGACTTGCTCGGGGGCCTGATAGGAGCCCTCTGGGGCCAGACGTTTGACACCCCTGGGGTTTTCAAGGCAAAAGACGTTCAGAGGTGGCTCGTCATTGCCTATCTCTGCAAAGTAACCCTGCCTGGACTTCCTTAGCGGCCTCCCATCCAAGTACTAACCTGGTCCAACCATGCTTAGAGCAGGGCTAGCCTGGCCCATCAGCCCTGGCACAGCAAGGCAGCGTTATCTTGGTATGTACCAGGCGGGCGATAACCATCTTAAACTGCCACAACTTGATTAAAAAAAGGGATATTTGAGGTTTCCCTCTGACCAGATAAGCGGAATACAGCACTGACTCACCCTTCCTCTTTTCACGTTTCCTTGTGCCAAGCAGAACACGCAGGGAACCCCCCGCCTTCCCCTGATACCAGGATCTGGGAGCTCCTGGACTTCCACCACTGGGAGATGCCGGAACTCCCCCTTCCCATGAGACCCCTGAACAAGAAACGTAGAAAGAGGATGCGTGAATTATTGTTCTATCCTGGGCGGCAGCCATGTTGGTCTGAAGCAGCAGAACAAAGATTGACTCTAGCGGCACCTTTAAGACCAATGAAATTCTATTCAAGGTATTTGAACCTGTTTGAAGAAGACCACAGAAGAAGATTGTAGATATATACCCTGCCGTTCTCTCTGAATCAGAGTCTCAGAGCGGCTCACAATCTCCTTGACCTTCCTCCCCCACAACAGACACCCTGTGAAGTAGATGAAGATATTGGCTTTATATCCCGCCCTCCACTCCAAAGAGTCTCAGAGCGGCTCACAATCTCCTTTACCTTCCTCCCCCACAAAAGACAACCCTGTGAGGTAGATGAAGATAACGGATTTATACCCCACCCTCCACTCCGAAGAGTCTCAGAGCGGCTCACAATCTCCTTTACCTTCCTCCCCACAACTGACACCCTGTGAGGTAGATGAAGATAACGGATTTATATCCCACCCTCCACTCCAAAGAGTCTCGGAGCGGCTCACAATCTCCTTTACCTTCCCCCCCCCCACAACAGACACCCTGTGAGGTAGATGAAGATATTGGATTTATATCCCGCCCTCACTCCGAGAGTCTCAGAGCAGCTCATAACCTCCTTTCCCTTCCTCCCCCACAACAGACACCCTGTGAGGTAGATGACGATATTGGATTTATATCCCACCCTCCACTCCGAAGAGTCTCAGAGCGGCTCACAATCTCCTTTCCCTTCCTCCCCCACAACAGACACCCTGTGAGGTAGATGAAGATAATGGATTTATATCCCACCCTCCACTCCAAAGAGTCTCGGAGCAGCTCACAATCTCCTTTACCCCTCCCCCCCCCCCACAACAGACACCCTGTGAGGTAGATGACGATATTGGATTTATATCCCGCCCTCCAGTCCGAAGAGTCTCAGAGCGGCTCACAATCTCCTTTACCTCCCCCCCCCCCCTACAACAGACACCCTGTGAGGTGGGTGGGGCTGAGAGAACTCTCCCTGAAGCTTCCCTTTCAAGGACAACTCCTGTGAGAGCTATGACTGCCCCAAGGCCATTCGCACGCTTAACCAGTACACCAAACCAGCTCTTATAGTGATGAGATCTGGGAGACCCTCATTCAAATCTCCACTTGTGCCATTGAAGCTTGCTGGGTGATCTTGGGCCACTCACAACCTCTCAGCCTAACCTACCTCACAGGGTTGTTGTGAAGATAAACCAGAGAAGAGGAGAATAATGTAAACTGTGTTAGGTCCCCATTGGGGTGAAAGGTTAAGGAAAGGTCCCCTGCGCAAGCACCAGTGATTTCCGACTCTGGGGTGACGTTGCTTTCACAACGTTTTCACGGCAGACTTTTTACAGGGTGTTTTGCCATTGCCTTCCCCAGTCCTCTGCGCTTTCCCCCCCAGCTAGCTGGGGACTCCTTTGACCGACCTCGGAAGGATGGAAGGCCGAGTCAACCTGGAGCCGTCTACCTGAAAACCCAGCTTCCGCCGGGGATTAAACTCAGGTCGTGAGCAGAGCTTTGCGCTGCAACACTGCAGCTTTAACACTCTGCGCCACGCCGTTAGGGCGAAAGGCAGGATATAAATAAAGTCAATAATAAATTTTCAGTGTGGAACCTGGGGGGGGGGGGGCAGCCAACAACACCCTAGAACGGGGGTGGCTGACGGTAGCTCTGCAGATGTTTTTTACCTATAGCTCCCGTCAGCCCCAGCCATTGGCCATGCTGGCTGGGGCTGATGGGAGTTGTAGGCAAAAAACATCTGTAGAGCTACCGCTGGCCACCCCTGCCCTAGAAGAGGGGTGGCCCAAACTGCGGCTTGGGAGCCGCATGTGGCTCTTTCACGCACATTGTGTGGCTCCCGAAGCCCCACCTCCCCCTTGGCCAGCTTGGAGAAGGCATCTAAAGTCTCTTTCAATCACTTCTCCAAGCAAAGCCGACTGGTGGCTTGGAGAATGCTTTTAAAGTTGCTTAACTTCAAATGGCATATTGTGATCAGTTTTGGGCACCGCATTTTAAGAAGGATCCAGACAAGCTGGAACGGGGTCCATAGGAGGGTGACGAAGATGGTGAGAAGTCTGGAGATTGAGTCCTAGGAGGAAAGATGGAATGAGCTGGGGATGTTTAGCCTGGAGTGGATGGAGAGGAAGCGGCTGAGAAGTGATGGGATCACCATCTTCAAGTACTTGAAGGGCTGTCATATAGAGGGTGGTGCAGAAGGTAGGACCAGAACCAACGGGTTGAAATTAAATCAGAAGAGTTTCCAGCTCAACATTAGGTAGAACTTCCTGACCGTTAAGAGCGATTCCTCAGTGGAACAGGCTTCCTCGGAAGGTGGTGGGCTCTCCTTCCTTGGAGGTTTTTAAACAGAGGCTAGATGGCCATCTGACAGCGATGAAGATCCTGTGAATTTGGGGGGAGGTATTTGTGGGTTTCTTGCATTGTGCAGGGGGTTGGACTAGATGACTCTGGAGGTCCCTTCCAACTCTATGATTCTAAGTTGCTTTCTTTCTACCTCTACCTCCCCCGTCTGCTTGCCTGCCTGCCTGCCTTCCTTCCTTCATCTCTCCCTCTCTCTCTTCCTTCTGGCTCTCAAGCATCTGACATTCATATAAAATCAGAAGAGTTTCCGGCTCAACATTAGGAAGAACTTCCTGACCGTTAGAGCGGTTCCTCCGTGGAACAGGCTTCCTCGGGAGGTGGTGGGCTCTCCTTCCTTGGTGGTTTTGAAGCAGAGGGTAGATGGCCATCTGACAGCGATGAAGATCCTGTGAATTTGGGGGGAGGTATTTGTGGGATTCCTGCATTGTGCAGGGGGTTGGACTAGATGACCCTGGAGGTCCCTTCCAACTCTATGATTCTAAGTTGCTTTCTTTCTACCTCCCCTATCTGCTTGCCTGCCTGCCTGCCTTCCTTCATCCCTCCCTCCCTCCCTCTCTGCCTGCTGGCTCTCAAACATCGGACATTCATATTCTGTGGCTCTCAAACATCTGATGTTTATTCCTACGTTGCTCTTACGTTAAGCAGGTGCTTTGCCTTAGAAGCTGCTCTCCGAAGCAGTCCTTCGCTTTGGAGGAACTGAACTCTGGAGATGTCATTATTTGGGGAGATTCCCGGGCCTCGCCTGGAGGATGGCAACCTTGCTTGCATTCTGGAGCGTGCGCGCAGGCCTGCAACAGAAAGCAGGGCCTGAAGAGAAGCAGTGCTGAAGTCTGCTTGAAGCGCATCTGCTGAGGAGGGGGGGAAGCGCATGGAATTAGCAGCCTAAGAGGAGATCTTGGAATTAAGGCTCCCTAATTAGTAGGCAAGAAAGGGATGATTAATAGCATGTCTCAGGCAGCCAAAATCCATTCCCAAACTGCAGGTAACAAGCTCATTATTTAAACCTACTCACACTCTTGGCCTTTTAACTGACTACGTATATTCTCGGGCGTTGCCAAAGTTCAAGGAGAGGCGTCTTTCTGGAAAGTCCAGTGACAGCAGGCAGCTTAAGAACTTTCCACTCCGCCAAATGTAAAAACCATCACTCATTGTTAAGAGGAAAGGTCAAGTTAAGGGTTTTTATTGTTGCTGTTGTTTGTTTCATATATGGCACACTTCCTCTTACAAGGAGCAGAGCCAAAAGGATGCTTTCTGTCTATTTGGAAACTCACTAAAAAAACAGCATTTAAACGCACAAACTTTCCAGTGCCACAGCTCGATAAAAATAAGATGATGTCGTCTTCGGGCTACTCGTGAAGAAGCAAACCGGAGAGCCAGTTTGGCGTAGTGGTCAAGTGGGCGAACTCTTATCTGGGAGAACTGGGTTTGATTCCCTACTCCTCCACTCGCAGCTGCTGGAATGGCCTTGGGTCAGCCACAGCTCTCGTAGGAGTTGTCCTTGAAACGGCAGCTGCTGCAAGAGCTCTCTCAGCCCCACCTACCTCACAGGGTGTCTGTTGTTGTGGGGGGGAGGTAAAGGCGATTGTGACCACTCTGAGAATCTTCGGAGTGGAGGGCGGGATATAAATCCAATATCTTCATCTACCTCACAAGGTGTCTGTAGTGGGGGAGGAAGGGAAAGGAGATTGTGAGCCGCTCTGAGACTCTTCGGAGTGGAGGGCGGGATATAAATCCAATATCTTAATCTTCCTCACAGGGTGTCTGTTGTGGGGGAGGAAGGGAAAGGAGATTGTGAGCCGCTCTGAGACTCTTCGGAGTGGAGGGCGGGATATAAATCCAATATCTTAATCTTCCTCACAGGGTGTCTGTTGTGGGGGAGGAAGGGAAAGGAGATTGTGAGCTGCTCTGAGACTCGTTGGCATGGAGGGCGGGATATAAATCCAATATCTTCATCTACCTCACAGGGTGTCTGTTGTGGGGGAGGAAGGGAAAGGAGATTGTGACCGCTCTGAGAATCTTCGGAGTGGAGGGCGGGATATAAATCCAATATCTTCATCTACCTCACAGGGTGTCTACTTCTACCTCACAATCTCTACTTCCCTCCCCCACAACAGACACCCTGTGAAGTGGGTGGGGCTGGAGAGGGCTCTCACAGCAGCTGCCCTTTCAAGGACAACCTGTGCCAGAGCTATGGCTGACCCAAGGCCATTCCAGCAGGTGCACGTGGAGGAGTGGGGAATCAAACCCGGTTCTCCCAGATAAGAGTCTGAACACTTCACCACGACACCAAACTGGCTCTCCAGTGTAGGGTTGGATATACCGTAAATCCAATATCTCCTTCTCCTCCCTCTTCCCCTCCATGCTGGCTCTAGGAACTTCCCAAACCAGAGTTGGGAGCCCTCAGTGCAAGTCATAATTCCAGCAGCCAGACAGAGCCAGGGTTGAGTCCTGAGGAAGACACCAGCAGAGGTATTGATGGGAGCAAACATCAGACATCGATGACCCGACAAAATCCTCTGTGTCGCGTTCGGTTCAACGCAGCAGCTTCTGCATTTGCCACACGAGCCCTTCCCATTTAAGCCGTGAAGTCTCACGTATCGATTGAGGAAACGAGCTGTGAGCAAGAAATGCCGGGTTCCGGACTTGAACTTGCGACGTGGCTTTGCAGAAGGCCATTACCTTCTCTCTGCAACAGGGGGCATTTTACTGCCCTGCTTTCCAGGGGCTATTATCTGGGTTGCCGAGACAGCTTAACTCTGGGGTGTCAAAACTCGTTTGTTGTGAGGGCTGAATCTGATATAAATGAGACCTTCTCGGGCTGGGCCGCGCGTGTTCCTGTTTAAGATTAGGCAGCAGAGAGATGTATAAAGGACAAAGAGAAACGCAAAGATTTTAAAAAAATCTTTAAAATAAAATACGCTCAAAACTTTAGCACTCGTAGGTCGTAAAGGTGCTTTCTTTGCATCTCTCCCATGGGATCCAGGAAACTGGGTAGAAGAAGCTGTGGCTCTTTCCTTCCATCCCCAGGGGACAAGGAGAGGAAGGAGCCTCAGCCAATAGAAGGAAGAGAGACTTGGCTCAGCTCTGCTGTGCGATTGAGGGAGCCTGGCAAAGCAAGCTCTGTCTCCCCCCTTCCTTTCTGGTGGAACCAACTGCCGGAAGAGGTGAGGGCCCTGCGGGACCTTGCCCAGTTCCGCAGGGCCTGTAAGACAGCCCTCTTCCGGCTGGCTTACAATTAACTGGCACTGGAAGCTGAGTGTAGTTTGACAGACAGCCGCTATATGTTTTATTATTTTATTATTTTAACTGTGTAAGATGTTTTAAACTCAAATATGTTAGATTTTTATGTGTTGTGAGCCGCCCTGAGCCACCTCGGTGGGAAGGGCGGGATATAAACTCAAATAAACTTGAAACTTCCTCCCCAAGGGAGGAGCCTCAGCCAACGGAGAAAATAGAGGTTTTGTTCTGTAGCTCTGCTGTGCGACGGAGCAAGCCTGGCAAAGCAAGCTTCTGATACAGAAGGAAGCAAGTGAGAGGGAGAAGGAAGCGAATGACAACCAGTTGTTTGGGGGCCTGATAGGAGCCCTCCGGGGGCCTGATTCGACCCCCGGGCCGCATGTTTGACACCCCTGGCTTAACTGAAACATGCCATTAAATGTCAGAGGTTAGCTCTGACAGGTGTGTTGTGCTGGGGTGGTACTTCCCTCTGGTGGAAGGTTTTGAGTCTTTTACGTCTGGGGCAGTCTCCTTCAACTGAAACGCCTCCACTAGTGCCCCGGATCCGTTTGGAGCCAGGTTCAAGCATTTCCGTGTAGATGCGTTTAGCAGTCTTGCTGTGAGTTGTCATCTTCGGGATCCTACAAATTGGTTTTCTTCTCGAGGAAGCCAGAAGCGAATGAGTTCTCGCTTTGGGTGAAAGGAAGGTTATTTCAGCTCCGTGCCTAAAATATTTATGAAGGCATAGTTCTGAGGAGTAACGCTTGGAAGGAAAAAAAGTGTCGGACTGGAAATCGCCTCTGATAGTTACTGAGCTTTGTTTGCTGCTTTTATGGTAGGAAATCCAGCTTATCCTCTCCTACATTGATTCCAGCCCGCGTTAGATAAGATCTTTCTTGAAGTGGTTTTTGTCAAGAGGTACTCTGTTGACCTGCTTGTTGAAATTTTAGAATTATTCCAGCAGCAATGAATTTTTGGCTAATTTAGACTTGCCAAATAAAATGTATGTTGTGGCATCTTGGTACTTGGGGTGGGGTGGGGTGGGGCCACAGTGGAGTTCTGGCCCTGCTGGTGGACCTCCTGATGGCACCTGGGTTTTGGCCTCTGTATGACGCAGAGTGTTGGACTGGATGGGCCATTGATGTGATCCAACATGGCTTCTCTTACGTTCTTATGTCTGGGGCAGTGATGCTCTGTATTCTTGGACTTCTGGAGTTCTGGCCCTGCTGGTGGACCTCCTGATGGCACCTGGGTTTTGGCCTCTGTATGACGCAGAGTGTTGGACTGGATGGGCCATTGATGTGATCCAACATGGCTTCTCTTACGTTCTTATGTCTGGGGCAGTGATGCTCTGTATTCTTGGACTTCTGGAGTTCTGGCCCTGCTGGTGGACCTCCTGATGGCACCTGGGTTTTGGCCTCTGTATGACGCAGAGTGTTGGACTGGATGGGCCATTGATGTGATCCAACATGGCTTCTCTTATGTTCTTATGTCTGGGGCAGTGATGCTCTGTATTCTTGGACTTCTGGAGTTCTGGCCCGGCTGGTGGACCTCCTGATGGCACCTGGGTTTTGGCCTCTGTATGACGCAGAGTGTTGGACTGGATGGGCCATTGATGTGATCCAACATGGCTTCTCTTACGTTCTTATGTCTGGGGCAGTGATGCTCTGTATTCTTGGACTTCTGGAGTTCTGGCCCTGCTGGTGGGCCTCCTGATGGCACCTGGGTTTTGGCCACTGTGTGACACAGAGTGTTGGACTGGATGGGCCATAGATCTGATCCAACATGGCTTCTCTTATGTTCTTATGTCCGGGGCAGCGATGCTCTGTATTCTTGATGCTTGGAGGGGGCAACAGTGGGAAGGCTTCTGGAGTTCTGGCCCCACTGGTGGACCTCCTGATGGCACCTGGGTTTTGGCCACTATGTGAAGCAACATGTTGGACTGGATGGGCCGCTGGCCTGATCCAACATGACTCCTCTTATGTATGAGACCCACATCAATAACTAAGAGTTTTATGGTATCTGAATAATTGTGCATGCACACAGAACTTTATATGCAGAATTAAACTTTGGCCTTAATGGTGGCTCTGGACTCTGTTCTGTCGTTTCAGGGCAACGTGGCTACCCACCTGAATCTAAAGGTCTTGTGGCAATTATGGTTTGAACTTTTGTTGGCCAGGGCCTTTGGAAAATGTATGAATGGCAGCGCTGTTGGTCTTCATGGCATCCCCAAGAATCTTCAGTTTGCAAATTGCTTTGTAAATCTCTACTCAGCTATGACCCTTGCTGGGCAACCTTAGTCCAATCACACTCAGCCTTCCTCCTTCACAGGGTGAGGGGGAATGATACACTGCCTATGTCTCATTGGGCAACCTTGGACCAATCATACTCAGTCTCACCTCTTTCCTGGGATGGGAATGATAAAACTGCCTGTATCTCATTGGGTAATCATGGGCCAATTATATTCAACCTGACCTTCTTTCCAGGATGAGAAAGGGAGAATGATTACACTACCTGTGTCTCATTGGGTGACTTTGGGCCAATCATACTCAGCCTTACCTCCTTCCTGGGATGAGAATGATTACACTGCATGGGTCTCATTGGGTAATCATGGGCCAATCATACTCAGCCTGACCTTTCCAGGATGAGGAAAGGAGAATGATTACACTGCCTGTGTCTCATTGGGCAGCCTTGAGCCAATCCTACACAGCCTCACCTCCTTTCCAGGCCTTGGACCAATCATACTCAGCTTCACCTTCCCATAAGAACATAAGAGAAGCCATGTTAGATCAGGCCAATGGCCCATCCAGTCCAACATTCTGTGTCACACAGCGGCCAAATATATATATACACACACACACACACACACACACACACACACACTGTGGCTAATAGCCACTGATGGACCTCCCAAGAAGGGAGGAGGATTACACGGCCTTTATCTCATTGGCGGAAGAATGGAATAAGGAGGTGCTGACATTACCTCCTGACCTTTGCTTGCATGGGATGCTGAGGATTAGAGCAGTGTGTTTCCTTCCATCTTTTGCTGCTGAAATATGTGACTTGTTCGGTTGTGCAGTAGTCTAGATCAGGGGTGTCAAACACATTTGTTATGAGGGCCGAATCTGACGTAAATGAGACGTAGTTGGGCCGGGCCATATTGGGCCAGGCCAGGTCATGTCAGACTGAGCCTAGTGTGTACGTATTTAAGATTAGGTAGCAGAGACGTAAACTATATAAAGGACACAGACAAACACAATTAAAGGTTTCTTTTAAAAACTTGAAACATGCTTAAAACATTAACACTCATTGGACTTAAAGGTGCTTTCTTTGTAGCTCTCCCGCAGGATCCAGGAAAGTGGGCGAAGGAAGCTCTGGCTCTTTCCTTCCTTCCCCAGGGCACCAGGAGAGGGAGGAGCCTCAGCCAATAGAAGGAAGAGAGGCTTGGCTCAGTAGCTCTGCTGTACGATTGAGAGAGCCTGGCAAAGCAAGCTGTCATATGAACATATGAAGCTGCCTTATACTGAATCAGACCCTTAGCCCATCGAAGTCAGTATTGTCTAAGACTGGCAGCGGCTCTCCAGGGTCTCACGCTGAGGTTTTTCACACCTATTTGCCTGGACCCTTTTTAGTTGGAGATGCCGGGGATTGAACCTGGGACCTTCTGCTTCCCAAGCAGATGCTCTACCACTGAGCCACCGTCCCTCCTCCTCTTCCTTCCCAAAGGAGAACCTTCATCCGATGGAGAAAATAGAGGCTTTGTTCTGTAGCTCCTGTGCAATTGAGCAAGCCTTGCAAAGCAAGCTATTCCTCCCCCCTTCCTCCCCAAGGGAGGAGCCTCAGCCAGTGGAGGAAACAGAGGCTTTGCTCTGTACCTCCTGTGTGATTGAGCAAGCCTGGCAAAGCAAGCTGTGATGCAGAAGGAAGCAAGAGAGAGGGAGAAGGAAGCAGACGACAGCCAGTTGCTTGGGAGCCTGATAGGAGCCCTCCGGGGGCCTGATTTTACCACCGGGCCACGTGTTTGGCACCCCTGGTCTAGATGGTCTCCCTCCAGACCCTTAGATGCCATAAAAGAAACCTTTTTTTCTCTGACTCCCCCAGTTGACCCCTGTTATCGACGTAATGCTGGCATTTGCTCCCCAGGCCCTTTCTGAATAAGGTGATACCTTTACGATAAATAGATGTGTAATTGGAAGTATGCTTGGGGGACATGAGTGCTAGGGATTTGAAGAAGCAGTTGCCTTTGAGGTCAGTCCTTGACGAGAGCCGTACCGCAGAACGTTCATGGATGATAGGCTCATTGGAAGATTTCAATCGAGAGTTTGTAACCCCTTCAGAAACTCTTCGAATTGGATCAGTTGCAGACGATGCGCTGCTTCCTTGCATCGGGTTTTTAAAGAAGCATTTGGAATATTATCAATCCGGGCGGCTTTTGACCTCCCCTCGTGGCAGAGAAGAGAGATTTATTTTAATTTTTTTCCCTAGTTGCGCGCAGCATGAATAATTTGTCGCATGCTTGTTTGATGAAAGCATTTGTGGCCCACCCCCATTTCCCCATAGCGCAGGTGGCAGTTAGCAGCATTGCAAAAAAAAAAAAGTCACTGCCAATCAAAACGAGTAGCTAAAAGGCACGGGGGTCTGCTTCATTCCAATCCCGTACTTACAGTTCTGTTGCTTTGTGGATATTGTATGTTGTCTCACGGAATTGTTTTCTACATTCCGTACTCTGCCTTCAGTCGCAGTGAGAAAAGTGGGCGGCGAAACGAAGTAATGTAAATAGCGGTACAGTAATCCTCAGCTGAAATAATTCTGTGGCACCTTCCCCTGTCTCGTCCTTGGGTCAGCCATAGCTCTCGCAGGAGTTGTCCTTGAAAGGGCAGCTGCTGTGAGAGCCCTCTCAGCCCCACCCACCTCACAGGGTGTCTGTTGTGGGGGGAGAAGATATAGGAGATTGTAAGCTGCTCTGAGTCTCTGATTCAGGGAGAAGGGTGGGGTATAAATCTGCAGTCCTTCTTCTTCTTCTTCTTGAGTCCTCTCAGCCCCACCCACCATACAGGGTGTTTTATGGGGGGGAGGAAGATAAAGGAGATTGTGAGCTGCTCTGAGACTCTGTCCTTGGAAGGGCAGCTGCTGGGAGAGCCCTCTCCAGCCCCACCCACCTCACAGGGTGTCTGTTGTGGGGGGAGAAGATATAGGAGATTGTAAGCTACTCTGAGTCTCTGATTCAGGGAGAAGGGTGGGGTATAAATCTGCAGTACTTCTTCTTCGAGTCCTCTCAGCCCCACCCACCTCACAGGGTGTCTGTTGTGGGGGGAGGAAGGTAAAAGAGATTGTGAGCAGCTCTGAGACTTTTCGGAGTGGAGGGCGGGATATAAATCCAACATCTTCATCTACTTCACAGGGTGTCTGTTGTGGGGGAGGAAGATAAAGGAGATTGTGAGCCGCTCCGAGACTCTTTGGAGTGGAGAGCGGGATATAAATCCAATATCTTCATCTACCTCACAGGATGTCTGTTGTGGGGGTGGGGAGAAGGGAAAGGAGATTGTGAGCCACTCTGAGACTCTTCAGAGTGGAGGGTGGGATATAAATCCAATATCTTCATCTACCTCACAGGGTGCCTGTTGTGGGGGGGGGGGAGGTAAAGGAGATTGTGAGCTGCTCTGAGACTCTTCGGAGTGGAGGGTGGGATATAAATCCAATATCTTCATCTACTTCACAGGGTGTCTGTTGTGGGGGAGGAAGATAAAGGAGATTGTGAGCCGCTCCGAGACTCTTTGGAGTGGAGAGCGGGATATAAATCCTATATCTTCATCTACCTCACAGGATGTCTGTTGTGGGGGTGGGGGGAAGGGAAAGGAGATTGTGAGCCACTCTGAGACTCTTCAGAGTGGAGGGTGGGATATAAATCCAATATCTTCATCTACCTCACAGGGTGCCTGTTGTGGGGGGGGGGAGGTAAAGGAGATTGTGAGCTGCTCTGAGACTCTTCGGAGTGGAGGGTGGGGTATAAATCCATTATCATCATCATCTTATGTGATGCCCGAAAACCGCAGAATTGTTGCCATGTACACAGACAGTAAATATTCTTGACTCCATGGGGTTAGCGAGGGGCCGATTTTTCTTTATCAGCCAGCTAAATGCAGCTGTGCCTGCGGCTCCCTTGGGGATTTATTTATTTATTTATCTACCGGCACTTTGTCAAAAAAGCCTGACTGTAGCCACTCCTTTCCGAGGCATCGAGAGGTTATATTTTGCTGTCAGATGGTTGCCTCGGTCTGTCGGTTGAACGAATCCAGGAAAGCAAGAGGCCAGCCGGTTCTGCGTTGAAGCGATAAATGGCCAGGCCTTCCTATAATAATCCTTGAAACATATGGACATATGAAGCTGCCTTCTACTGAATCAGACCCTGGGTCCATCAAAGTCAGTATTGTCTTCTCAGACTGGCAGCGGCTCTCCAGGGTCTCAAGCTGAGGTTTTTCACACCTGTTTGCCTGGACCCCTTTTTGGAGATGCCGGGGATTGAACCTGGGACCTTCTGCTTCCCAAGCAGATGCTCTACCCCTGAGCCACCGTCCCTCCCCCTTCTTTGAACCTAATTGTCAGAGACGTAGAAGCAGTGACCACTGGACTCTCCCGTCACAGGGAGCAGTCCCAAGGAAGACACTCGAAACAGACAGCAGGTGAAACGTACTGTATTGGGTTCAGGCAGGTACCAGAGTCAGTAGGCAGTCCAAGGGTCATACGCTTGCACACAAGTAGAGCCAGGCAGAGGTACAAATACAGAGTCCAAGAGAGTAGTCATTACACAATCCAAAGTCATCACTCCAATATCCATTATCCAAACCGTATGCCACGCTAGTATCGTTCTTTCCCTAACCCACAGCGAACCGGTAGCTGCCTACTATATTTCTAATGGCCTTAGCCAGTCATAGTACAGACTGGCTAAGTAGTTCACAGGCTTGCAGCATACGAGCTTAGCGAGCCAACACCTGACGACAATGTGCCACCTGTAGCCAAGGATAACTCAATCCCTGGCAGTTCCAAGCCTCCTTAAAGGAACAGGACACTGTCACTAATGACGACATATTGGTAAAAGGGGTGCTCGTAAGACGTCTTTTGTGTGCGCTTGGGTGGGCTGAGAAGAGCGAGGAATATCCGGAGCGCATTGAAATGGGAAAATTTTGGAGGCCGTTAAAATAGAAAAGTAGAAGCCCGGATATGTGTCTGAAGCCCATGCGCTTATATTTTATTAGTGTCACTCAGCATGGATAAGGCGCTGGATTTAAAGCACGGCTGCTTTCTCTCAAGCCCTGACCAGTGTTCCCTCTAGAGCCAGTTTGGTGTAAGGGTTAAGTGCGCGGGCTGTTATCTGGGAGAACCGGGTTTGATTCCCCACTCCTCCACTTTTAGCTGCTGGAATGTCCTTGAGTCCACCATAACTCTGGCAGAGGTTGTCCTTGAAAGGGCAGCTTCTGGGAGAGCTCTCTCAGCCCCACCCACCTCACAGAGTGTCTGTCGTGGGGGAAGGACAAAAGAGATTGTAAGCCGCTCGGAGTCTCTGATTCAGAGGGAAGGGCGGGGTATAAACCCAGTCTCCTCACCCTCCTGCCCGTACTTTACTGCAGGCCGATGTAGTTGCCCTTTGAAACTGCTTTGCCGGTTGTCCAGTTTTTCAAGAGAGGGAAGCCGCATAAAATTCCTACCTCGCATTTCCCCCTAAAAGTTCTGAGCACCCCACAAGATTCGTCGAGCGGCCCCTCCTAAGAATTAGCGTTATGGCCTTGCAAACCCAGCCCTGCTCTGAAACGAAAGCTACAGCACGCATCTCCTGTGTGCGGCCTTCACCTCGAAGGCACATCCCCACCCGCCAAGAACGCTGGCCGAGCGCTCCCGTAATCATTCGGCAGTCTCGTGACGCTTAACCTCAGCGCTGTGGCGTCCAGTGTGAATATCTCGATTCCCAGCTTCAGCCACAGTTCAGTCAGTTGATAGCCCGTGTGCCTCCGCCGGGGTCTGGAGCTACTGAGAACCGCTCTGTCTCCTCCAAAGCGGGGAGCGTTCCGGTAATTAAGGAGTTGAATTGTGTCTCTGTATCGTGGATGAGTCAGACGCGGGAAGACACTGGTCTCCTTTTCATGTCGCGCTGGCATTGCCAGTCTGCAGCTAGAAAGTCGTGGAGGCGGGGGCTGGGGGGTAGGGAAATCGAGACGAGAGTTTGTTTTGTAGATAAGCAGTGGTATTGCTTGATTAAGCGGCTGTTTCTGGTTAGAAAAATAAAAAAAGAGGAAAGATTACTTCTCTTAGAGCCGTGTGTCCCTCCAGTGTAGAAAAGGGCAAGCCGTTGAGCGGCATAGACTTCTGGGGGGTCGAATTCATTTGTCGTAAGGGCCGGATATGATATAAATGAGACCTTGTTGGGCTGAAGAAGATGATGATATTGGATTTATATCCCGCCCTCCGCTCCAAAGAGCCTCAGAGCGGCTCACAATCTCCTTTCCCTTCCTCCCCCACAACAGACACCCTGTGGGGCTGGAGAGGGCTCTCACAGCAGCTGCCCTTTCAAGGACAACCTCTGCAAGAGCTATGGCTGACCCAAGGCCATGCCAACAGCTGCAAGTGGAATAGTAGGGAATCAAGCCCGGTTCTCCCAGATAAGAGTCCGCACACTTAACCACTGCACCAGACTGGCTCAGGGAGGGGCAGCTGCAAGTGGAGGAGTGGGGAATCAAACCTGGTTCTCCCAGATAAGAGTCCGCACACTTAACCACTACATCAAGCTGGCTCTCTTACAATCACCTTCCCTTCCTCCCCCACAACAGACACCCTGTGAGGTGGGTGGGGCTGAGAGGGCTCTCACAGCAGCTGCCCCTTTCAAGGACAACCTCTGCCAGAGCTATGGTTGACCCAAGGCCATGCTAGCAGGTGCAAGTGGAGGAGTGGGGAATCAAACCCGGTTCGTCCAGATAAGAGTCTGCACACTTAACCACTAGACCAAACTGGCTCTCCATGTGTGTACCTATTTAAGATTAGGTAGTGGAGATGTAAACTTTATAAAGGACGCAGACAAACAATTAAATATATATTTTTAAACAACTTAAAAACATGCTTAAAATGTTAGCCCTCGGTCTTAAAGGTGCTTTCTTTGTCTTTCTCCCATGGGATCCAGGGAAGAGGGCAAAGGAAGCTCTGGCTCTTTCCTTCCTTCTCCAGGATGGGGAGGATCCTCAGCCAATAGAAGGAAGAGGGACTGGGCTCAGTAGCCCTGCTGTGTGATGGAGGGAGCCTGGCAAAACAAGCTCCGCCTTCCCCCTTCCTCCCTAAGGGAGGAGCCTCAGCCAATGGAGAAAATAGAGGTATTGCTCTGTCGCTCCTGTGCGATTGAGCAAGCCTGGCAAAGCAAGCTGTGATGCAGAAGGAAGCAAGAGAGAGGGAGAAGGAAGCAGATGACACCCAGTTGCTCGGGGGCCTGATAGGAGCCCTCTGGCTGCGTGTTTGACACCTCCGGCATAGAATAACTGGGCAGAATGGAAAAAAAGAAGAAGGGGAGGAGGAAGAGTTTGGATTTATACCCCTCCCTTCACTACCTGAAGGAGCCTCAGAGAGGCTTATAACCTCCTTTCCCTCCCAATAGCAGACACCCTGTGAGGGAGGTGGGGCTGAGGGAGCTCGGACAGAAAGTGCTCTTTCAGAACAGCTCTGAAAGAGTTATGACTGACCAGGGCCACGCCAGCAGTTGCACGTGGAGGAGTGGGGAATCAAACCCGGTTCTGCCAGATAAGAGTTTGCGCGGCTGCTTTGAGCAAGCGAGCGTGTTTTCCAGCAGCCTTATTCCCCACTGGGCGCCCTCTCTGACTCGACAGAGGTGCTTTCAGATGCGTTGCTGGAGAAATCTAGATTGATTGTTCTAGTGCAGGGGTGGCCAACGGTAGCTCTCCAGATGTTTTTTTGCCTACAACTCCCATCAGCCCCAGCCAGCATGGCCAATGGCTGGGGCTGATGGGAGTTGTAGGCAAAAAAAAATCTGCGGAGCTACTGTTGGCCACCCCTGGTCTAGTGGATTTCAAGATTGGTAGTTAAGGGTTCCTTGATAGGGCCTATCCAGGACATTGTAATCTCTTTCTGTCCTTGCGTCATGAGCGGCCCATCATCGCATATGAACAAACTTACATCATATATGAACATATGAAGCTGCCTTATACTGAATCAGACCCTCGGTCCATCAAAGTCAGTATTGTCTTCTCAGACTGACAGCAGCTCTCCAGGGTCTCAAGCTGAGGTTTTTCACACCTATTTGCCTGGACCCTTTTTTTGGAGATGCCGGGGATTGAACCTGGGACCTTCTGCTTACCAAACAGATGCTCTGCCACTGAGCCACCATCCCTCCCAATGGACTTTAAGGCAAATGGACTTTAAGGCAATGGACATCATGGACTTTAAGGCAAAATGCTGAGTGTTTGAGGGAGGGTCTGGTTTTAGGGTTGGTACCATGGTTGGTCTAGGCTAGCTTAGGCTCATCAGATCTCAAAAGCTAAGCAGGGTCAGCTCTGGGAGTACACCAAGGAAGTCATAGAATCATAGAGTTGGAAGGGACCTCTAGGGTCATCTAGTCCAGGGTTGGCCAACGGTAGCTCTCCAGATGTTTTTGCCTGGTCAATGGCTGAGGTTGATGGGAGTTGTAGGCAAAAAACATCTGGAGAGCTGCCGTTGGCCACCCCTGAGTCTTGTTCAACCCCCTGCACAATGCAGGAAACTCACAAACCCCTCCCCCTAAATTCACATGATCCTCATTGCTGTCAGATGGCCATCCAGCCTCTGTTTCAAAACCTCCAAGGAAGGAGAGCCCACCACCTTCCAAGGAGGAAGCCTGTTCCACTGAGGAATCGCTCTAACGGTCAGGAAGTTCTTCCTAATGTTGAGCCGGAAACTCTTTTAATTTAATTTCATCCCACTGAATCATAGAAGAATCATAGAATCCTAGAGTTGGAAGGGACCTCCAGGATCACCTAGTCCAACCCCCTGCACAATGCAGGAAACTCACAAATACCTCCCCCTAAATTCACAGTATCCTCATTGCTGTCAGATGGCCATCTAGCCTCTGTTTCAAAACCTCCAAGGAAGGAGAGCCCACCACCTCCCAAGGAGGAAGCCTGTTCCACTGAGGAACTGCTCTAAGTCAGGAAGTTCTTCCTAATGTTGAGCCGGAAACTCTTTTAATTTAATTTCAACCCATTGAATCATAGAAGAATCATAGAATCCTAGAGTTGGAAGGGACCTCCAGGGTCATCCAGTCCAACCCCCTGCACAATGCAGCAAACTCACAAACCCCTACCCCTCAATTCACAGGATCTTCATTGCTGTCAGATGGCCATCTAGCCTCTGTTTCAAAACCTCCAAGTCCAGTGTTGCTTCATGGAGGCAGGCAACAGCCAGCCACCTTTGGAGATCTTTTGCCTTGGAAACTTCATGACAGGTTGTCAGAATTTGGATGCGACTCGATGGGACTTAAGGCACACGCATCCGAGGGCAGCTCAGATGATTCACATAAAGTTCATTGGGGTCATCTAGATTCCCAGCATCAGCGGTACACATTCACAATCTGGAACAATGTCAAAGCACCTAGAGCAGGGGTGTCGAACTCATTTGTTATGAGGGCCGGATCTGGCATAAATGAGACCTTGTTGGGCCGGACCATGTTGGGCTGGGCCATTTGTGTACCTATTTAAGTTTAGGATCTTGGGATATGAATTCAAGAAAGCTGCGGAGACTTTTCTGTTGGGATTACAAATGGAAAAGTTTCCAAAAGAAGATAGAACTATAATTTGGTACTTGCTTTCAGCTGCTAGGACATTATATGCGCAGCTACGGAAGCAAGAAAAAATACCAGAAAAATGGGATTGGAGTGTAAAAGTTACGACATGGAGTGAGATGGACAAATTAACAAGCACTTTAAGAGACTATGATTTAGAAGATTTTAAAAGTTACGTAGAAGACGAGTGGAAAGTAAAAGGACTTCGGACAAATTTTGATAATGATTAAACTTTAGAAGAAAGAAGAATATTAATTTTAGTTCTTAGGAATTAAGGGTACCTTTTAATGTTAATATTTTGAGTAAATAACACTGGCGGGGGTCAAGTAACGGGGGGAGGGGTGATTAGAAAGAAGCATATGGGATAGATGAAAAGAAGTTATTAACGGAAATTGTTACCATATGTTATCAATAAAATTATTTAAACCAAAAGATTAGGTAGCAGACATACAAATTTTATAAAGAACACGGACAAACACATATATATTTTAAAAACCTTAAAACATGCTTAAAACGTTAGCACTTATTGGTCTTAAAGATGCTTTCTTTGTATTTCTCCCATGGGATCCGGGGAACTGGGGAAAGGAAGCTTTGGCTCTTTCCTTCTTTTCCCAGGGGACTGGTGGGGAGGAGCCTCAGCCAATAGAAGGAAGAGAGGCTTGACTCAGTAGCTCCCCTGTGCAATTGAGAGAGCCTGGCAAAGCAAGCTATTCCTCCCCAAGGGAGGAGCCTCAGCCAATGGAGAAAATAGAGGCTCTGTAGCTTCTGTGCAATTGAGCAAGCCTTGCAAGGCAAGCTGTGATGCAGAATGAAGCAAGAGAGAGGGAGAAGGAAGCAGATGACAGTCAGTTGCTCGGGAGCCTGATAGGAGCCCTCCGGGGGCCTGATTCAGCCCCCGAATTTTATGTTTGACACCCCTAACCCTACAGAGAGCGGTGGAGGGTCAAAAGATTGAGCCTGCTGTCCTTTGAGACGAGGCTGACGCTGCACCCTCCAAAATCCCAAAGGACAACAAAACCGTTGGGTGGAAATAGACTTATCCCATCTCATCCAGTCTGTTCTTGGCAACGAATGCCAGGTTGGCCTTCTCATCCGTGATTAAATCTGGGGTAACAGATGGTCTTTTCTTGGATTGTGACCTGGCATTGAGCAAAGAACATTTGCAGGCTTGGTGGCTCACCGAACATGCAGTCAGGGTGTTGTTGGCAGCGAGAGGGATTGGAAACAATGAAGCCGCGTGTCGTGGGAAGTGCCTTGTACCGAATCAGAGTCCTTGGTCCACCAAAGTCAGTCTTCTCTGCATCCGCTGGGAGTGGCTGCCCAGGGTCTCAGGCAGAAAAGGGTTTTCTCTTATGTTCTTATGTGACACAGAGTGTTGGACTGGAGGGGCCACTGGCCTGATCCAACATAGCTTCTCATGTTCTTATGTGACACAGAGTGTTGGACTGGATGGGCCACTGGCCTGATCCAACATAGCTTCTCATGTTCTTATGTGACACAGAGTGTTGGACTGGATGGGCCACTGGCCTGATCCAACAGGGCTTCTCTTATGTTCTTATGTGACACAGAGTGTTGGACTGGATGGGCCACTGGCCTGATCCAACATAGCTTCTCATGTTCTTATGTGACACAGAGTGTTGGACTGGATGGGCCACTGGCCTGATCCAACATAGCTTCTCATGTTCTTATGTGACACAGAGTGTTGGACTGGATGGGCCACTGGCCTGATCCAGCAGGGCTTCTCTTATGTTCTTATGTGACACAGAGTGTTGGACTGGAGGGGCCACTGGCCTGATCCAACATGGCTTCTCTTATGTTCTTATGTGACACAGAGTGTTGGACTGGAGGGGCCACTGGCCTGATCCAACATGGCTTCTCTTATGTTCTTCTGTGACACAGAGTGTTGGACTGGATGGGCCACTGGCCTGATCCAACAGGGCTTCTCTTATGTTCTTATGTGACACAGAGTGTTGGACTGGATGGACCACTGGCCTGATCCAACATGGCTTCTCTTATGTTCTTATGTGACACAGAGAGTTGGACTGGATGGGCCACTGGCCTGATCCAACATGGCTTCTCTCATGTTCTTATGTGACACAGAGTGTTGGACTGGATGGGCCACTGGCCTGATCCAACATGGCTTCTCATGTTCTTATGTGACACAGAGTGTTGGACTGGATGGGCCACTGGCCTGATCCAACATGGCTTCTCTTATGTTCTTCTGTGACACAGAGTGTTGGACTGGATGGGCCAGTGGCCTGATCCAGCATGGCTTCTCTTATGTTCTTATGTGACACAGAGTGTTGGACTGAATGGGCCACTGACCTGATCCAACAGGGCTTCTCTTATGTTCTTCTGTGACACAGAGTGTTGGACTGGATGGGCCATTGGCCTATCCAACAGGGCTTCTCTTATGTTCTTCTGTGACACAGAGTGTTGGACTGGATGGGCCATTGGCCTATCCAACATGGCTTCTCTTATGTTCTTATGTGATACAGAGTGTTGGACTGGATGGTCCATTGGCCTATCCAACATGGCTTCTCTTATGTTCTTATGTGACACAGAGTGTTGGACTGGATGGGCCAGTGGCCTGATCCAACATGGCTTCTCTTATGTTCTTATGTGACACAGAGTGTTGGACTGGATAGGCCATTGGCCTGATCCAACATGGCTTCTCTTATGTTCTTCTGTGATACAGAGTGTTGGACTGGATGGGCCATTGGCCTGATCCAACATGGCTTCTCTTATGTTCTTCTGTGATACAGAGTGTTGGACTGGATGGGCCATTGGCCTGATCCAACATGGCTTCTCGGATGTTCTTATGTGACACAGAGTGTTGGACTGGATGGGCCATTGGCCTGATCCAACATGGCTTCTCTGATGTTCTTATGTGACACAGAGTGTTGGACTGGATGGGCCATTGGCCTGATCCAACAGGGCTTCTCTTATGTTCTTCTGTGATACAGAGTGTTGGACTGGATGGGCCACTGGCCTGATCCAACATGGCTTCTCTTATGTTCTTATGTGACACAGAGTGTTGGACTGGATAGGCCATTGGCCTGATCCAACATAGCTTCTCTTATGTTCTTATCACAATTCCGCAGGGCCTGTAAAACATATCTGTTCAGGCAGGCTTTGAAGAACTAAATGAAGGTGTTTTTGCCATCTACGGGGGTGGGGGGGGTGCACTATATCTCTCAGTATCATCACAAATTAATTCAGACAGAACGCCATCTGAACTGCATTGAAACTGTTTTAATATTGTAATGTTTTAGTGATGTTTTATTGTTATGATGTGAATCTGTCATCGAATTGTGGCTGTTGTTCGGTGCCCGTCTGGGGAGGGCGGGATACAAGCGCAATAAATAAATAAATAAGCGCACACGTGCAGCCGGCGACTGAGCTGCTGTTTGCCGGACCCGCCTGGTGCGGCTGCTGCTGGTATTGTCGCCAAGTTTGCCTCTCTCTGCCTCTCCCCCACAGCTTTGTCAAGGGGGCTTTTGGGAAAGTGTTTGCAGGCTGCAGCGGGGGCCACAGGTGGTGGGGCAGGCGCTCCAGCTCTGAGATAGTTTGCAAAGGGAGAGATTTTGACTGCCTCGGGACCCCCATGGGGTTGAATCCGGCACTGCTGTTAACAGGAGATTTTGGAGGACAGTAATTCCAGGGCTTTTTCTGAGCAGAAATGCTGTTCCAGCTGGCTTGGCGGCAGGGGTGTGTGGCCTTATATGCAAATGAGTTCCTGCTGGGCCTTTCCGACAAAAAAACCCTGCGCGAACCAATGCTAATGTTGGGGGAGTGGCCTAAAATGCAAATGAGTTCTTGCTGGGCCTTTTCTACCAAAAGCCCTGTGATACAAGAGTGTCAGGGGGAGTGGCCTAATGTGCAAATGAGTTCCTGCTGGGCCTTCTCTATGAAAAAGCCCTGTGTGAAACAAGGGCTATGCCAGGAGGAGTGGCTCAATATGCAAATGAGTTCCTGCTGGGCCTTTTCCACAATAAAAGCCCTGTGAGAAAATGGTGGTGTCAGGGGGTGTGGCCTAATATGCAAACGAGTTCTTGCTGGGCCTTTTTTTCTTTGACAAAAAAGCCCTGTGCGAAACAAGAGTGATATCAGGTGGGAGTGGCCTGATATGCAAAAGAAGAAGATTTTGACTTTATATCCCACAATATACTCTGAATCTCAGAGTCTCAAAGCGGCCACAATCTCCTTTACCTTCCCCCCCCAACAAACACCCTGTGAAGTGGGTGGGACTGAGAGGGCACTCACAGCAGCAGTCCTTTCAAGGACAACTCCTACAAGATCTCTGGCTGACCCAAAGCCATTCCAGCAGCTGCAAGTGGAGGAGTGGGGAATCCAACTCGGTTCTCCCAGATAAGAGAGCTCTGGCTGACCCAAGGCCATTCCAGCAGGTGCAAGTGGAGGAGTGGGGAATCAAACCCGGTTCTCCCAGATAAGAGAGCTATGGCTGACCTAAGGCCATTCCAGCAGGTGCAAGTGGAGGAGTGGGGAATCAAACCCGGTTCTCCCAGATAAGAGAGCTGTGGCTGACCCAAGGCCATTCCAGCAACTGTAAGTGGAGGACTGGGGAATCAAACCCGGTTCTTCCAGATAAGAGTCTGCGCACCTCACCACTACACCAAACTGGCTCTCATAATGTGCAAATGAGTTCCCACTGGACTTTTTCTACAAAAAAGGCCTGAGTAATTCATAAAGCTACCATGGGTCAGAAGTGACTTGATGGCACTACACACACAGCCATGCGCGCGCACGCACACACACGAACAAGTTGAGGGCAAAAGTTGGAGGCTGACCGTAACCTGTTTTGTCAATTGTGATGCGGACTTTCTGGGGAAACCCGAACTGGAAAATTTCCCATTTCAAGTTTCATTACTGGATGGCGTTTGCAGATTTTAAGTGATGTTAGCAAACAAAGCTAAATAACACTAGCTGCACTGGAGTTTCTGTCCCTACTCCATATGAACCCATCTAACACAATGGATTTGCAGCACAACAGCCTTGACAATTAGAGGCAGACTATATTACTAAGGGCTTTTTTTGTAGCAAGAACTCCTTTTGTATATTAGGCCACACCCCTTTTATATAGCCAGTCCTCCAAGAGCTTACAGGGCCTACTGTAAGCTCTTGGAGGATTGGCTACATCAGGGGTGTGTGGCCTAATATGCAAAAGAGAGCCAGTTTGGTGTAGTGGTTAAGTGTGTGGACTCTTATCTGGGAGAACCGGGTTTGATTCCCCGCTCCTCCACTTGCTCCTGCTGGAATGGCCTTGGGTCAGCCAGAGCTCTGGCAGAGGTTGTCCTTGAAAGGGCAGCTGCTGTGAGAGCCCTCTCAGCCCCACCCACCTCACAGGGTGTCTGTTGTGGGGGGAGATTGTAAGCCGCTCTGAGTCTCTGATTCAGAGAGAAGGGCGGGGTATAAATCTGCAACTCTTCTTCTTCAAAGAAATTCCTGCTCCAAAAAAAGCCCTGTGGAGTGGGAAATTTTCCATGGAGAAATTTAGCATTCAAAACCTTTTATTTAGGGAGATTTCCTGCTCCACATCACTGGTCAGTTGTAGATGCCCTTGGTTGATACCCTCCTCCCCCTTCCCCTCCCTTTCCCCCCCCCCGCCTCCTCTTCCTCCCCCTTCCCCTCCTTCTCTTCCCCTTCTCCTCCCCTTCTCCTCCTCCTCCCCCTCCCCCTTCTCCTTTCTTCTCTTTATTAAAATTGAGATTAGATTTACACAGACGAAAGTCAATACACAGTAAATTAGCTGATGTAGCGTTACAAAGGTATAAAGAATCACATGGACAAAAAGTGTTTGTAACAAAGAGTGATAACGTTTCCTGTCCCAGAAACGCAATTTTTAGAGCCGTCTCTCGTCGTGCCCAACCAAGTGGTTTAAAGTCTTTGTTTATCAAGTAGTCTAGGAAGGGGCGCCATTTTTCAGTACAGTTAGTTTGATTAGGAAATTGCATTGCTCCGTTTATTCTCTCTGAAATACTCTCCGTTGTATATTGATCCCACAGTTTGCAGTACCATAGAGATGGACTTGGTGCTACTTGGTTTTTCCATTTGGTGACAATTGATGTTCTGGCAGCTACAATCATTGCGTTTATTAGTTTTTTGTTTCTTGGAGGATATATTCCTTGAGGTCAGTACTTCAGCAATAGGATTTCAGGTCGAAGTGGAATGTTAGGGGCGGGACAGTGGCTCAGTGGTAGAGCATCTGCTTGGGAAGCAGAAGGTCCCAGGTTCAATCTCCGGCATCTTCAACTCAAAAGGGTCCAGGCAAATAGGTGTGAAAAACCTCAGCTTGAGACCCTGGAGAGCCGCTGCCAGTCTGAGTAGACAAGACTGACTTTGATGGACCCAGGATCTCATTCAGTAGAAGGCAGCTTCATATGTTCATATGGAAGCAGAAGGTCCCAGGTTCAATCCCCGGCATCTCCAACTCAAAAGGGTCCAGGCAAATAGGTGTGAAAAACCTCAGCTTGAGACCCTGGAGAGCCGCTGCCAGTCTGAGTAGACAAGACTGACTTTGATGGACCAAGGGTCTGATTCAGTAGAAGGCAGCTTCATATGTTCATATGTCACTCCCAGATATCAATTTAATTTGGAATAGTGCTGCTGCTTCTGAAGAGCTTGGCAACCGGAAGAAGAAGACGACTGCAGATTTATAACCCTCCCTTCTCTCTGAATCAGAGACTCAGAGTGGCTTACAATCTCCTTTATCTCCTTCTCCCACAACAGACGCCCTGTGAGGTGGGTGGGGCTGAGAGAGCTCTTACAGCAGCTACCCTTTCAAGGACAACCTCTGTGAGAGCTACGGCTGACCCAAGACTATTCCAGCAGCTGCAAGTGGAGGAGTGGGGAATCAAACCCGGTTCTCCCCGATAAGAACCTGCGCACTTAACCACTACACCAAACTGGCTCTCCCCAGCTCACTGGGTTTGGTCCTATCTCTCAGTATTTGGACGTGGCTCAGTGAAAGAGCCTCTGCTTGGCATGCAGAAGGTTTTAGGTTCAATCCCCAGCACCTCCAGTTATAAGAGAAACACGTAGGAGGTAGAGCCAGATGGGTAGCCTTGGACATATGAAGCTGCCTTGTACTGAATCAGACCCTGGGTCCATCAAAGTCAGTATTGTCTACTCAGACTGGCAGCGGCTCTCCAGGGCCTCAAGCTGAGGTTTTTCACACCTATTTGCCTGGACCCTTTTTTGGAGATGCCGGGGATTGAACCTGGGACCTTCTGTTTTCCAAGCAGATGCTCTACCACTGAGCCACCGTCCCTCACCATACCTGTCCATAGCAGTAGAAAAGCGTAAGAGTCTAGTAGCACTGTAAAGGCTAACAAAACTTTGGGAGCTTTCATGGGTCTCACTGCTCACTTCACAAAAGCTCATATCCTATCACAGATCTTTTATAGTCTTTCTGGTGCTACCGGACTCTCTTTTTCTATAGGTAGGAGGTGATGTGAAAGATCTCTTCCTGAGACCCTGGAGAGCTGCTGCCAGTCTGCATAGACCAGGGGTGTCAAACATACAGCCCGGGAGCCGAATCAGACCCCCCAGAAGGCTCCCATCAGGCCCCCAAGCAACTGGTTCTTGCCTGCTTCCTTCTCCCTCTCTCTTGCTTCCTTCTGCATATCCGTTTGCTTTACAAGACTTGCTCAATCTCACAGAAACTACAGAGCAAAACCTCAGTTTTCTCCATTGGTTGAGGCTCCTCCCCCTCCTGATGGTCTCCTGGGGAGGGAGGGAAAGAGCCAGAGCTTCCGTTGCCCAGTTCCCTGGACCCCTTGGGAGAAATACCAAGAAAGCACCTTTACGACCGACGAGTGCTGATGTTTTAAGCATGTTTTTTAAAAAAAAACCCAACAACCTTTAGTCCTGTTTGTCCGTCTTCTTTTAAAAGTTTATATCTCTGCTACCTAATCTTAAATAGGTACAAACATGGCCCAGCCCGACGTGGCCCGACGCAGCCCGACAAGGTCTCTTTTACGTCAGATCCGGCCCTCATAACAACAGACAGACACCCTTGGCATAAAAGGTACTTATTTGGATGAACTAATGGTCAGATTCAGTATAAGGCAGCTTCGTATCTGCAAGAGCCAATGAAGTTTCTGGAGGCAGCCAGATCGGCAGAATTAGAACAGAATTGCTGGGTGGCCGCCGTAAAAATTCCTTTGGGGGTAACTGTAAGTCTGCCGTTTATGGTCTGCGCCTTCCTGTCATATTTGCACCTAGGAAGAAACTGTTCTTCTTAGGTTATAAGCCTGACTGCAGGGGACAGGACCTCAGCCGCCCCGACCCCCAGTGGCTTGGCCTACTTGTCCGGGTCACTTGGGGTTGGCACGTTGTCTTGGTGCTTTTGTGCTTTTCGTCTGGCATTTGAACTTTTCCACGGTCCGGCTTGTGCGCAGTGACCGGCTGGGTGCTCACGCGTGTAGAAAACGGTGTTCTCTTGCTGCATCGCTGCAAAGCGGTTCTTTTGGCCTCTTCCGGCTTGGTGTGGCTGGTCGCTTGAGGAAATCGCTCTGTTGCGTTTGAGGTCACATCTGGGAATCGCGTCTCTTGAAATCCATGCCGCAAAGCAAAAGCGCGGAGCTGCAGGCTTTTCCAGTGAGCTTGATAAACATGGAGATTTGTTCGGGTGGCTCTCTCTTGCTGCCGGAGTGCTGCCTTGCCTACAGGCCTGGAATTATTTGCGTGGGTGTGTACAACGCTGCCAAGTTGCAGTCAACTTGCGGCGACCAACGTTCCCTCTAAGCTGCAGAGTCTTGCGAGCAAAAATTCTACTTTGTGAGCGACTGGAATTAAAGACGTGAGCTCCTGGGATTGAAGTTGTGAGCTCCTTCATCAATTCTTGTGCTCTGGGGTCATCCTTCCTGAGCTAAGACAAAAACGTGTGAGCTGGAGACTAAAGATCGGTGAGCTAGCTCACGCTCGCTCAGCTGAGAGGGGACACCGATGGCGACCCCAGAGAGTTTTCAAGGCAAGAGATGTCCAGAGGTAATTTACCATTGCCTGCTTCTGCCTAGCAACCCGAGACTTCTTGGTGGTCTTCCGTGCAAGTACTAACCAGGGCTGACCCTACTTAGCTTCTGAGATCTGATGGGATTGGGTAGCCTGAGCCATCAAGGTCAAGGCAAGAGAGGAGCAGAAGTGGTTTGCCAGTGCCTGCCTCTGCGTAGCAACCATGGACTTCCTCGGTGATCTCCCATGCAAGTACTAATGAAGGCTGGCCCTGCTTAGCTTCTGAGATCTGATGGGATTGGGTAGCCTGAGCCATCCAGGTCAAGGCAAGAGAGGAACAGAGGTGGTTTGCCATTGCCTGACTCTGCATAACAACCCTGGACTTCCTCAGTGATCTCCCATGCAAGTACCTAACCAGTACCTTATCCTGCTTAGCTTCTGAGATCTGATGGGATTTGTCTAGCCTGAGCCATTCTGGTCAAGGCAAGAGAGGAGCAGAGGTGGTTTGCCAGTGCCTGCCTCTGTGTACCAACCCTGGACTTCCTCGGTGATCTCCCATGCAAGGACCTAACCAGAGCTTACCCTGCTTAGCTTCTTAGATCTGATGGGATTGGGTAGCCTGAGTCGTCCAGGTCAAAGCAAGAGAGGAACAGCGGTGGTGTTCCATTGCCTGCCTCCGCGTAGCAACCCTGGGCTTCCTCGATGGTCTTCATGCAAGTCCTAACCAGGGCTGACCCTACTTAGCTTCTGAGATCTGATGGGATTGGGTAGCCTGAGCCATTCACGTCAAGGCAAGAGAGGAACAGAGCTGGTTTGCCATTGCCTGCCTCTGCATAGCAACCCTGGAGTTACTTGTGATCACCGATGCAAGTACTAACCAAGGCTGGCCCTCCTTAGCTTCTGAAACCTGATGGGATTTGTCTGGCCTGAGCTATTCTGGTCAAGGCAAGAGAGGAGCAGAGCTGGTTTGCCATTGCCTGCCTCTGCATAGCAACCCTGGAGTTACTTGGTGATCACCGATGCAAGTACTAACGAAGGCTGGCCCTGCTTAGCTTCTGAGATCTGACGGGATTTGTCTGGCCTGAGCCATTCTGGTCAAGGCAAGAGAGGAACAGAGGTGGTTTGCCATTGCCTGCCTCTGTGTACCAACCCTGGACTTCCTCGGTGATCTCCCATGCAAGGACCTAACCAGAGCTTACCCTGCTTAGCTTCTGAGATCTGATGGGATTTGTCTAGACCAGGGGTAGGGAATGTTGGCTCTCCAGATGTATTTTTGCCTACAACTCCCATCAGCCCCAGCCATTGGCCATGCTGGCTAGGGCTGATGGGAGTTGTAGGCAAAAAAACATCTGGAGAGCCAACTTTCCCTACCTCTGGTCTAGCCTGAGCCATTCTGGTCAAGGCAAGAGAGGAACAGCGGTGGTGTTCCATTGTCTGCCTCTGTGTAGCAACCCTGGACTTCCTCGATGGTCTTCATGCAAGCACTAACCTGGGCTGACCCTGCTTAGCTTCTGAGATATGATGGGATTGGGTAGCCTGAGCCATTCAGGTCAAGGCAAGAGAGGAACAGCGGTGGTGTTCCATTGTCTGCCTCTGTGTAGCAACCCTGGACTTCCTCGATGGTCTTCATGCAAGCACTAACCTGGGCTGACCCTGCTTAGCTTCTGAGATATGATGGGATTGGGTAGCCTGAGCCATTCAGGTCAAAGCAAGAGAGGAACAGCGGTGGTGTTCCATTGTCTGCCTCTGTGTAGCAACCCTGGACTTCCTCGATGGTCTTCATGCAAGCACTGGACTTCCTCGATGGTCTTCTGCAAGCACTAACCTGGGCTGACCCCCCCTGCTTAGCTTCTGAGATATGATGGATTGGGTAGCCTGAGCCATTCAGGTCAAGGCAAGAGAGGAACAGCGGTGGTGTTCCATTGTCTGCCTCTGTGTAGCAACCCTGGACTTCCTCGATGGTCTTCATGCAAGCACTAACCTGGGCTGACCCTGCTTAGCTTCTGAGATATGATGGGATTGGGTAGCCCCTGAGCCATCCAGGTCAAGCAAGAGAGGAACAGCGGTGGTGTTCCATTGTCTGCCTCTGTGTAGCAACCCTGGACTTCCTCGATGGTCTTCATGCAAGCACTAACCTGGGCTGACCCTGCTTAGCTTCTGAGATATGATGGGATTGGGTAGCCTGAGCCATCCAGGTCAAGGCAAGAGAGGAGCAGAGGTGGTTTGCCAGTGCCTGCCTCTGCGTAGCAACCCTGGACTTCCTCGGTGCTCTCCCATGCAAGGACCTAACAGAGCTTACCCTGCTTAGCTTCTGAGATCTGATGGGATTTGTCTAGACCAGGGGTAGGGAATGTTGGCTCTCCAGATTTTTTTTTGCCTACAACTCCCATCAGCCCCAGCCATTGGCCATGCTGGCTTGGGGCTGATGGAGTTGTAGGCAAAAAAAACATCTGGAGAGGCCAACTGTCCCTACCCCTGTCTAGCCTGAGCCATTCTGGTCAAGGCAAGAGAGGAACAGCGGTGGTGTTCCATTGTCTGCCTCTGTGTAGCAACCCTGGACTTCCTCGATGGTCTTCATGCAAGCACTAACCTGGGCTGACCCTGCTTAGCTTCTGAGATATGATGGGATTGGGTAGCCCTGAGCATTCAGGTCAAGGCAAGAGAGGAACAGCGGTGGTGTTCCATTGTCTGCCTCTGTGTAGCAACCCTGGACTTCCTCGATGGTCTTCATGCAAGCACTAACCTGGGCTGACCCTGCTTAGCTTCTGAGATATGATGGGATTGGGTAGCCTGAGCCTTTCAGGTCAAGGCAAGAGAGGAACAGCGTGGTGTTCCATTGTCTGCCTCTGTGTAGCAACCCTGGACTTCCTCGATGGTCTTCATGCAAGCACTAACCTGGGCTGACCCTGCTTAGCTTCTGAGATATGATGGGATTGGGTAGCCTGAGCCTTTCAGGTCAAGCAAGAGAGGAACAGCGGTGGTGTTCCATTGTCTGCCTCTGTGTAGCAACCCTGGACTTCCTCGATGGTCTTCATGCAAGCACTAACCTGGGCTGACCCTGCTTAGCTTCTGAGATATGATGGGATTGGGTAGCTGAGCCATCCAGGTCAAGGCAAGAGAGGAGCAGAGGTGGTTTGCCAGTGCCTGCCTCTGCGTAGCAACCCTGGACTTCCTCGGTGCTCTCCCATGCAAGGACCTAACCAGAGCTTACCCTGCTTAGCTTCTGAGATCTGATGGGATTTGTCTAGACCAGGGGTAGGGAATGTTGGCTCTCCAGATTTTTTTTGCCTACAACTCCCATCAGCCCCAGCCATTGGCCATGCTGGCTGGGGCTGATGGGAGTTGTAGGCAAAAACATCTGGAAAGCCAACTGTCCCTACCCCTGGTCTAGCCTGAGCCATTCAGGTCAAGGCAAGAGAGGAACAGCGGTGGTGTTCCATTGCCTGCCTCTGCGTAGCAAACCCTGACTTCCTCGGCGGTCTCCCATCCAAGTCCTAACGAGGGTCGATCTAGCCTGGAAGATCCACATCAGGGCAGGGTAATTTAGTAGTAGAAGATAATGGATTTCTATCTCGCCCTTCCACTCTGAATCTCAGAGCGATCACAATCTCCTTTGCCTTCCTCCTCCGCGACAGACGCCCTGTGAGGTGGGTGGGGCTGAGAGGGCTCTCCCAGAAGCTGCCCTTTCAAGGACAACCTCTGCCAGAGCTATGGCTGACCAAGGCCATTCCAGCAGCTGCAAGTGGAGGAGTGGGGAATCAAACCCGGTTCTCCCAGATAAGAGAGCTATGGCTGACCCAATGCCATTCCAGCAGCTGCAAGTGGAGGAGGGGGGAATCCAACCCGATTCTCCCAGATAAGAGAGCTCTGGCTGACCCAAGGCCATTCCAGCAGCTGCAAGTGGAGGACTGGGGAATCAACCCGTTCTCCCAGATAGGAGAGCTATGGCTGACCCAAGGCCATTCCAGCAGCTGCAAGTGGAGGAGGGGGGAATCCAACCCGGTTCTCCCAGATAAGAGTCCGCACACTTAACCACTACACCAAACTGGCTCTCTAGCGTGATCCAAAGACCTATAATTGTAAAGCAGTGGCTGAGAATCAGAAAAGCCGGGCAAGTAATTTCTCCATGCGCTCACAGGGATCGCTGATGCTTTTCTGCAGGCGATAGCCCTTCGCTCCTCATGCGGTAGGAACGGAGTTCTAAAATTGTTTCCGGACTCTCAGAGACGTCTCGGGGGCAGGAGCGTCATGGGGGACTCCTACGGGAAGGGAGAGCTGTAAAGCTCCCCGCGGGTCGGCTGACTCTCCCCCTCCCCCCTTTTTGGACCCTGGCCCGCTTTGGAAGGCGTGCAGGTGCAAGATAATCTAGTCAGGTACCAGCTTGTGCGTTTCGCAGCGCTTCATTTTTGGCAAACGGTACGTTTCTAAATCTGGTACGGCTGCTGTGTTAGAAGGCGATCCGTTTGTTCTGACGGCTGATGAATGAGGGCGAACGTTTGAAATAGAACAAAAAATTACACAACAAAAGCCGCTAAGCGCCTAGTATTTTGCACATGGAACGCTGTCTCCCTTTCCTCTGTTTATCTCCTTCACACTGTGGAAATCTTGGCTATTATTATTATCACTTGTTCCTGAGGCAGGAGCCTTCTGTCTGTCTGTGTCTGTGTCTCTGTCTCTCTCTTTCTCTTTCTCTGTCTCTCTGTCTGGAGAGCCAGCTTGGTGTAGTGGTGAAGTGTGCAGACTCTTATTCTGGGAGAACCGGGTTTGATTCCCCACTCCTCCACTTGCACCTGCTGGAATGGCCTTGGGTCAGCCACAGATCTTGCAGAGTTGTCCTTGAAAGGGCAGCTGCTGTGAGAGCCCTCTCAGCCCCACCACCTCACAGGGTGTCTGTTGTGGGGGAGGAAGGGAAAGGAGATTGTGAGCCGCTCTGAGACTCTTCGGAGTGGAGGGCAGGATATAAATCCAATATCATCATCTACCTCACATGGTGTCTGTTGTGGGGAGGAAGGGAAAGGAGATTGTGAGCCGCTCTGAGACTCTTCGGAGTGGAGAGCGGGATATAAATCCAATATCTTCATCTACCTCACAGGGTGTCTGTTGTGGGGGGGGGGGGAGGAAGGTAAAGGAGATTGTGAGCCGCTCTGAGACTCTTCGGAGTGGAGGGTGGGATATAAATCCAATATCTTCATCTACTCACAGGGTGTTCTGTTGTGGGAGGGGAAGGTAAAAGGAGATTGTGAGCCGCTCTGAGACTCTTTGGAGTGGAGGCGGGATATAAATCCAATATCTTCATCTACCTCACAGGGTGTCTGTTGTGGGAGGGGAAGGTAAAGGAGATTGTGAGCCGCTCTGAGACTCTTTGGAGTGGAGGGCGGGATATAAATCCAATATCTTCATCTACCTCACAGGGTGTCTGTTGTGGGAGGGGAAGGTAAAGGAGATTGTGAGCCGCTCTGAGACTCTTTGGAGTGGGAGGGCGGGATATAAATCCAATATCTTCATCTACCTCACAGGGTGTCTGTTGTGGGGGGGGGGAAGGTAAAGGAGATTGTGAGCCGCTCTGAGACTCTTCGGAGTGGAGGGCGGGATATAAATCCAATATCTTCATCTACCTCACAGGGTGTCTGTTGTGGGGGGGGGGGAAGGTAAAGGAGATTGTGAGCCGCTCTGAGACTCTTCGGAGTGGAGGGCGGGATATAAATCCAATATCTTCATCTACCTCACAGGGTGTCTGTTGTGGGAGGGGAAGGTAAAGGAGATTGTGAGCCGCTCTGAGACTCTTTGGAGTGGAGGGCGGATATAAATCCAATATCTTCATCTACCTCACAGGGTGTCTGTTGTGGGAGGGGAAGGTAAAAGGAGATTGTGAGCCGCTCTGAGACTCTTTGGAGTGGAGGGCGGGATATAAATCCAATATCTTCATCTACCTCACAGGGTGTCTGTTGTGGGGGGGGGGAAGGTAAAGGAGATTGTGAGCCGCTCTGAGACTCTTCGGAGTGGAGGGCGGGATATAAATCCAATATCTTCATCTACCTCACAGGGTGTCTGTTGTGGGGGGGGGGGGAAGGTAAAGGAGATTGTGAGCCGCTCTGAGACTCTTCGGAGTGGAGGGCGGATATAAATCCAATATCTTCATCTACCTCACAGGGTGTCTGTTGTGGGGGGGGGGAAGGTAAAGGAGATTGTGAGCCGCTCTGAGACTCTTCAGAGTGGAGGGCGGGATATAAATCCAATATCTTCATCTACCTCACAGGGTGTCTGTTGTGGGGGAGGAAGGTAAAGGAGATTGTGAGCCGCTCTGAGACTCTTCGGAGTGGAGGGCGGGATATAAATCCAATATCTTCATCTACCTCACAGGGTGTCTGTTGTGGGGGGGGGGGGAAGGTAAAGGAGATTGTGAGCCGCTCTGAGACTCTTTGGAGTGGAGGGCGGGATATAAATCCAATATCTTCATCTACCTCACAGGGTGTCTGTTGTGGGAGGGGAAGGTAAAGGAGATTGTGAGCTGCTCTGAGACTCTTTGGAGTGGAGGGCGGATATAAATCCAATATCTTCATCTACCTCACAGGGTGTCTGTTGTGGGGGGGGGGGAAGGTAAAGGAGATTGTGAGCCGCTCCGAGACTCTTCGGAGTGAGGGCGGGATATAAATCCAATATCATCATCTTCTTCTTCTTCCCCCCCACCTTTTAATATGGTGAAGAAGAAGATAATATTTATTTATTATTTATTACTTAATTTCTATCCCGCTCTCTCCGCAAGCAGACTCAGGGCGGCTGACAACATTCATATTTTCAAGCTAAAACCAATAAAAACCAATAAACATAATTACAATTACAATTTAAACTTAAAAAAAACATTTCGTGGTGCTGTGTCACTGCAATATAAGTGAGTGCTTCTTTTCTGACGGTGATCACCTAGAACTCTATATGATGTCGGGTGGCAGTTCTCTCCCGGTTAGATATCAAAGGCCTGTCAAGACAATTCGGTCTTATAGGCCCTGTGGAAAGTGGAGAGATCCTGCAGGGCTCTTACGGCCTCCGGGAGAGCATTCCACAATTCTGGTGTTGCCACCGAGAAGGCCCTAGCTTGCGTTGAGCGCAACCTAACCTCCTTTGGTCCAGGGATGAATTTTAACAGGGAGAAATGTAAAGTTCTGTATTTAGATAGGAAAAATCCAATACATGCTTAAAGGATGGGGGAGACTTGCCTTATCAGTAGTATGTACGAAAAGGTTCTTAGTGGATCATACACGGAACATGAGTCAACAGTGTGATGCAGTGACTAAAAAGGCAAATGCAATTTTGGGCTGTATCAACAGAAGTATAGTGTCCAGATCACTTGAAGTGATGGTATGGCTTTACTTTGCTTTGGTAAGACCCCACCTGGAGTATTGTGTTCAGTTTTGGGCACCACATTTTAAGAAGGATATAAACAAGCTGGAACGGGTCCAGAAGAGGGCGACAAAGATGGTGAGGGGTCTGGAGACCAAGTCCTATGAGGAAAGGTTGAAGGAGCTGGGGATGTTTAGCCTGGAGAGGAGGAAGCTGAGAGGTGATATGATCACCACCTTCAAGTACTTGAAGGGCTGTCATCTAGAGGATGGTGTAGAATTGTTTTCTGTGACCCCAGAAGGTAGGACCAGAACCAGTGGGTTGAAATTAAATCAAAGGAGTTTCCAGTTCAACATTAGGAAGAACTTCCTGACTGTTTGAGTAATTCCTCAGTGGAACAGGCTTCCTCGGGAGGTGGTGGGCTCTGCTTCCTTGGAGGTTTTGAAACAGAGGCTAGATGGCCATCTGACAGCAATGAAGATCCTGTGAATTTACGGTAGGTATTTGTGAGTTTACTGCATTGTGTAGAGGGTTGGACTAGATGGCTCTGGAGGTTCCTTCCAACTCTAGGATTCTATTAGGAAGAACTTCCTGACCGTGAGAGCGATTCCTCAGTTGGAACAGACTTCCTCGGGAGGTGGTGGGCTCTCCTTCCTTGGAGGTTTTGAAACAGAGGCTAGATGGCCATCTGACAGCAGTGAAGATCCTGTGAGTTTAGGGGTAGGTATTTGTGAGTTTCCTGCATTGTGTAGGGGGTTGGACTAGAAGATCCTGGAGGTCTCCTTCCAACTCTAAGATTCTGTGATTCCCATTTTTATATCTTTCCACTGCGTATGCCTGTATTGTTTGCAAAAAAACAAAATTACAAAGGTCTCAGATCTCTATACTCTTTCATTTAAAGGAGATTAACGGTTTTCCCCAGGACATCTCCCATAGGGGAAAGTGGGGCATACTTAATAACTAGAGATAAATTAATGAGCGGTGTTACTCATGGAAGCTCATCCTTGTGCAGCCGTGCTGAGCCCTTAGTTACAGCTGTCATTGTAACCATGGCAGTTCAGATCTTTGTGTGTAACCATGGCTCAAGCCCGGGGTGTCGAACTCATTTGCTTTGAGGGCTGGATCTGACATTTGGGCCGGGCCATGTGTGTCAAAAAATGTAATGCCAGGTAGTGGATATGTTGGGCCGGGCCATGTATGTCGTAAAATGTAATGCCAGGTAGTGGATATGTTAAATTTATAAAGGGCACAAACAAATGCAATTAACAATTTTAAAAACCCCCACTTAAAATATGCTTAGAAATTAACACTCTGGCAATATTTGTTTTAACAGTTTCTGATAATTGACACCTCTTGCTCTGAATTATTGCACCAAAATCTGGAGACTGTGTCTGTGCTGTAGCAATCTTGAGTAGGCTGTTCGGGTGCGTATCTGCTAAGCTGCAAACCTGCTTTTGGTTTATTGACGTTCATTCCAGAAATCTCCTGGTCATTGCTCTGAGCCTAAGACCCAGGGGAAAACATGAAATGGCTGGGCATTGTGAGCTTTTGGACACAAGTTGCTTCATGTGCCGGTCAACCAGTGGAGAAAATAGAGGCTCTGCTCTGTCGCTCTTGTGCGATTGAGCAAGCCTGGCAAAGCAAGCGGTGACGCAGAAGGAAGCAAGGGAGAGATTAAGGAAGCAGATGACAGTGAGTTGTTCGTGGGCCTGATAGGAGCTCTTCAGGGGCCTGATATGGCCTTCGGGCTGCATGTTTGACACCCTGCTCAAGCCCCATAAATTAGGAAATGAACGACCAACACAGTGAGTGTATATAACTATATTAAACTATACTAAATATAAATTGAAATATTACACCAATATGCTATGCTGAATAATAATTCTAAATATATTTGATCAATTTACATGATGAATTTTAACCTCCTGAAATAAAACTCGCAGATACCCAATGGTTCGACAGAGTCAGGGACCCCTTGCCTTAAACTGATTGGGAGATACTACAGACTAGCTCGGGGGTGTTGAACTCATTCGTTATGAGGGTCGGATCTGACTTTTTCGGCTGAGCCATGTTAGTCCGGGCCGTGTGTGTACCTATTTAAGATTAAGTAGCAGATATATAAACTTTAAAAAGGACACAGAGAAACACAAAGATTTTTTTTTTTAAAAAAACTTAAAATAAAACATGCTTAAAACATTAGCACTTGTTGGTCTTAACAGTGCTTTCTTTGTATTTCTCTCATGGGATCAGTGGAACTGCGCAGAGGAAGCTCTGGCTCTTTCCTTCCTTCCCCCAGGGGACCAAGAGGGGGAGGAGCCTCAGCCAATAGAAAGAAGAGAGGCTTGGCTCAGTAGCTCCGCTGTGCGATTGAGAGTACCTGGCAAAGCAAGCTATCCCTCCTTCCCTTCCTCCCCAAGGGAGGAGCCTCAGCCAATGGTGAAAATAGAGATGATGAAGAAGAAGAAGATATTGGATTTATATCCCGCCCTCCACTCCGAAGAGTCTCAGAGCGGCTCACAATCTCCTTTCCCTTCCTCCCCCACAACAGACACCCTGTGAGGTGGGTGGGGCTGGAGAGGGCTCTCACAGCAGCTGCCCTTTCAAGGACAACCTCTGCCAGAGCTATGGCTGACCCAAGGCCATGCTAGCAGGTGCAAGTGGAGGAGTGGGGAATCAAACCGGTTCTCCCAGGTAAGAGTCTGCACACTTAACCACTGCACCAAACTGGCTCTCCAGTTAGAGGCTTTGCTCTGTAGCTTTGCTCTGTAGCTCTGCTGTGCGATTGAGCGAGCCTGGCAAAGCAAGCCGTGATGCAGAAGGAAGCAAGAAAGAGGGAGAAGGAAGCAGATGACCAGCCAGTTGTTCGGGGGCCTCATTTGGCCCCTGGGCCGCATATTTGACACTCCTGGACTAGCTGTTTGTACAGGGGTTTGACTGGATGCTCTTTGCACGACCCTGGTTCTGTAGTTCTGTGACGCTACCTGGGGACCTTCATAGAGCGTTGGCAAACTGTTGAGGTCAAAGCAGGAAGGACCCGCTCCGGACCCCTCAAGTTGCTGTGTAAGTTACTTTGCTGTATGGAACAAGGTTCAAGTTGAACACCGCCTTCAAGGCCCGCAAGCTTTCCAGCTTTTGAGAGTCCCCCTTTTCGAGAGTCTCTTTTTGACTCTCAAAAGCTTATAGCCAATACTCCCTTTTAGGGGTGGAGTCCTGTAAGCGAAAATTCTACTTCATGAGCTGCAGACGTTAAAGTTTAAGGGAGGGACGGTGGCTCAGTGGTAGAGCATCTGCTTGGGAAGCAGAAGGTCCCAGGTTCAATCCCCGGCATCTCCAAGAAAGGGTTCAGGCAAATAAGTGTGAAAAACCTCAGCTTGAGACCCTGGAGAGCTGCTTTCCAGTCTGAGTAGACAAGACTGACTTTGATGGACCAAAGGTCTGATTCAGTAGAAGGCAGCTTCATATGTTCAAAGTTGTGAGCTACTGCATCAATGAGAGCCCCGTGGCACAGAGTGGTAAAGCTGCAGTACTGCGGTCTGGGCTCTCTGCTCACGACCTGAGTTCGATCCCGGCAGAAGCTGGGTTCAGGTAGCCGGCTCAAGGTTGCCTCAGCTTTCCATCCTTCTGAGGTCAGTAAAATGAGTAACCAGCTTGCTTGCGGGTAAAGTGTACATGGCTGGGGAAGGCAATGGCAAACCACCCCGTAAAAAGGCTGCCACGAAAATGTCATGATGTGACGTCACCCAGAGTTGGAAACGACTGGTGCTTGCCCAGGGGACTCCCTTGACCTTTTTTACTACATAAATTAGTTTGTTCTGGGGCCATTTTCCTTGAGCTAAGACAAGTAGATGACTGGGGAAGGCAATGGCAAACCACTCTGTCAAAAGTCTGCCATGAAAACGTTGTGAAAGCAACGTCACCCCAGAGTCGAAAACGACTGGTGCTTGCGCAGGGGACTTACCTTTACCTTTTCAAGACAAAAACATGTGAGCTGGAGGCTAAAAAGCTGTGAGCTAGCTCACACTAACCCAGCTTAGAAGGAACACTGCTTATGACCTGAAATACTTGCAGATCTTCAGAGTTGCTACTGTACTTGAATCTTGTTCTTCTGCAGCCGGCCAACGCAGCTACCCACCTGCAACTAACTTCCTTAGGCCGAGTAATGAAGGTTTTAAAAGCGATTAAGCGTGCCGTGTTCTTTTGGTTGTGGCCGTCTTGACATAGTGCAGCCTGGCTCTTCCTCTCGTTCCCCTACAACGAGTAGACTGGAAATCGCTTTGTGCTAATTTTAGCATGGAGAAGATCACAAGGTTGGTCTCCGAGAAGTTGCCGTCATTTCCTTTGCCAAATTACCTCCGTCGCTCAGATTGATTTTGACCCAACAAAAATGAGCCGATAATGCCACCCCTTCTGTTTTGGAGAAAATAGAATTAAAATGAGCTCTCTCTCTCTCTCTCCCCTCCCAGTTAGGCATATTTTTGTGCCTGGTTAAAGCAACAGATTCACTACAGCGGTGCCTCTGTCGATTTTCATCGCATTTCTGAAATCTGCCGCTCTCCACTCCAGCTGTTCTGTGCGTAGTCCCATACTATTTAATGAATTAATTAATTGGAGCATTTATATCCATTTCTTTGCTCTTTCAGGGCCACTAAGTCACTCTTTCTGAGCACTACAGTTCTGTAAGGGTAGCTAGCTAGCTATAAACCAGGGGTGACGGAACTTTGGCTCGGGAGCCACATGTGGCTCTTTCACACACATTGTGTGGCTCTCGAAGCCCCCCCCCCACTGTCGCATCAGACGGCTTAGAGAAGGCAATTGTCTCTTTAAACCACTTTTTCAAGCCAGCCAGTGGATTCGAGGATGCATTTGAAGTTAAAGTTGCCTTCCTTCCTTCCTTCCTTCCTTCCTTCCTTCCTTCCTTCCTTCCTTCCTTCCTTCCTTCCTTCCTTCCTTCCTTCCTTCCTTCCTTCTTCCTTCCTTCCTTCCTTCCTCCCTCCCTCCCCTCCCTCCCTCCCTCCCTCCCCTCCCTCCCTCCCCATCTTGCGGTTCTCAAACATCTGATGTTCATGTCTTTCGGGCTCTCAAACATCTGACATTATCCTATGTGGCTCTTATATTAAGCAAGTTTGTCCACCCCTCCTCTAAACCAAGGTCTTTCTGAAACTGCAGAAACGGAATTAATAAAATAGATGTGTATCTCTTGCAGATTACGTAAGACCCATGGCGTGCCGCTTGTTTTACAGGCAGGAAATTGTAGTTTTATTTGTAATTATGTGCTCAAACGGCGATGTTACATGCTGTCACGGAAGTCTTTCGGGATACATTTTCTATTTCTGTTATCGTTAGTGCTTCAGTAATCACATTGCAGTCCTATGACCTTTTCGGTTGTTTGCTTCGGTCTGGCTGTCTGCTCGTTCCTTCGCTTGTGCTTCAGATGAAGCCGCCTGCCAACGTGAAAGGAAGGCTGGGTTTCACGCCACGTGTCCCGTCAAGAAAAAAAAAAAAGAGGGCATTAGCTTAAATTTGCAGACGAGTTCAAATTATGCGCACCAGTCAAATCTTTTGTGTATTTGGCAAGTTACTCAAATGCAAGACTGTTCTCCCCCCCCCCCCCCCAAAAAAATGTGCCATGAAAAGAGGAGGCTATCTTGCGTTCACATGCAAGTTACAGTGACGTCCAGTAATTTCTTTTGTGTGTATAACACGGAGGTGGGCGGTGTCTTATACTTGTCTGTCTTCCTGTTGAGTAAATAGGGAGATTTTGTTAATGTCCAGGATCATGTTGCTTTCAAGCATTCTAGAGAAGGGGTGGCCAAACTTGCTTAACGTAAGAGCCAAATAGAATAAACGTCAAATGTGTGAGAGCCGCAAGATGGAAGGGAGGGGGGGAGAAGAAGAAGACTGCAGATTTATACCCCGCCCTTCTCCCTGAATCAGAGACTCAAAGTGGCTTACAATCTCCTATATCTTCTCGACCCATAGCAGATACCCTGTGAGGTGGGTGGGGGCTTAGAGGTCTCTCACAGCAGCTGCCCTTTCAAGGATAACTCCTGCAAGAGCTATGGCTAACCCAGGGCCTTCAGCAGGTGCATGTGGAGGCGGCTGAGAGGTGATAGATCACCATCTTCAAGTCCTTGAAAGGCTGTCCTATAGAGGATGGGGTGGAATTGTCTCTGTGGCCCCGGAAGGTAGGACCAGAACAATGGGTTGAAATTAAATCAAAAGAGTTTCCGGCTCAACGTTAGGAAGAACTTCCTGACCGTTAGAGCAGTTCCTCAGTGGAACAGGCTTCCTCGGGAGGTGGTGGGCCAGTTTGGTGTAGTGGTTAAGTGTGCGGATTCTTATCTGGGAGAACCGGTTTGATTCCCCACACCTCCACTTGCACCTGCTAGCATGGCCTTGGGTCAGCCATAGCTCTGGCAAAGGTTGTCCTTGAAAGGGCAGCTGCTGTGAGAGCCCTCTCCAGCCCCACCCACCTCACAGGGTGTCTGTTGTGGGGAGGAAGGTAAAGGAGATTGTGAGCCGCTCTGAGACTCTTCGGAGTGGAGGGCGGGATATAATCCAATATCTTCTTCTTCTTCCTTGGAGGTTTTGAAACAGAGGCTAGATGGCCATCTGACAGCAATGAAGATCCTGTGAATTTAGGGGGGAGGCGTTTGTGAGTTTACTGCATTGTGCAGGGGGCTGGGACTAGATGAGCTTGGCGGTCCCTTCCAACTCTGTGATTCTAGGATTCTGTGAGTGGGGAATCAATGCCCGGTTCTCCCAGATAAGAGTCCGCACACTTAACCACTGCACCAAACTGGCAGGGGGAGGGAGGGAGGAGGAAGGCAAAAGATGGGGGAAGGAGGAGGGAGGGAAAGGTGGAAATAAAGCAGTTTTTACTTAAATGCAATCTCCAGGCTGCTGCTTAAAGAGGGAAATGCCATCTCCAAGCTGGTTGATGGGGTGGTGGGGGCTTGGAGAGCCACACAATATGTGTGAAAAAGCTACCTGTGGCTCATGAGCTGCAATTTGGCCACCCCTGTCCTAGACCAATTTGATGGTGGAAAGTGCTGTCGATTGCATTGGATTTATGGTGACCCTGTACGATTTTCAAGGCAAGAGCCGAACTGAGGTGGTTTGCCATTGCTGCTTCTGCGTAGCAAGCCTGGACTTCATAAGAACATAAGAGAAGCCATTTTGGATCAGGCCAGTGGCCCATCCAGAACAACACTCTGTGTCACATAAGAACATAAGAGAAGCCATGTTGGATCAGGCCGGTGGCTCATCCAGTCCAACACTGTGTCACATAAGAACATAAGAGAAGCCCATGTTGGATCAGCCAATGGTCCATCCAGAACAACACTCTGTGTCAAATAAGAACATAAGAGAAGCCATGTTGGATCAGGCCAGGGGCCCATCCAGTCCAACACTCTGAGTCACATAACAACATGAGAGAAGCCATGTTGGATCAGGCCAATGGCTCATCCAGTCCAACACTCTGTGTCACATAAGAACATAAGAGAAGCCATGTTGGATCAGGCCAATGGCCCATTTAGTCCAACACTCTATGTCACATAAGAATATAAGAGAAGCCATGTTGGATCAGGCCAGTGGCCCATCCAGTCCAACACTCTGTGTCACAGAAGAACATAGAGAAGCCATGTTGGATCAGGCCAATGGCCCATCCAGTCCAATATTCTGTGTCACACAGTGGCCAATTTTTTTTTTTATATATATATACACACACACAGGCACATACATATACATATATAAATGTATATACACACTGTGGCTAATAGCCACTGATGGACCTCTGCTCCATATTTTTATCCAGTCCCCTCTTGAAGCTGGCTATGCTTGTAGCCGCCCCCACCTCCTGTGGCAGTGAATTCCGCATGTTCTTGTATTGTGAGAAAGGGAGAAAAGGGCTTCTCTCTCTACCCTCTCCATCCTATGCATAATCTTGTAAATCTCTATCATGTCACTCGCAGTTGACGTTTCTCCAAGCTAAAGAGTCCCAAGCGTTTTAACCTTTCTTCATAGGGAAAGTGTTCCAACCCTTTAATCATTCTAGTTGCCCTTTTCTGGACTTTTTCCATTGCTAATTTCCTTGCTGGTCTTCCAACCAAGTACTAACTAGGGCCGACACTTCTTCGCTTCTGAGATCTAATGAGATCAGGCCCTCCTCCGCTATCCAGGTCAGGGTAGACGAGCATCGGTGGTTGGCTTTGGCCCGCCTCTGCATAGCAACCCTGGACTTCCATTGGGGTTCTCCCAGCTAAGTACTCACAGGGCCAACCTCATTGACCTTCCAAGATCTGACTAGATTGAGCTCACCTGGGCCATCCAGGTCAGGACCTAGACAAATTTGTTGTTGTTGTTCAGTCGCACAGTCGAGTCCGACTCTTTGCGACCCCATGGGCCAAGTCACGCCAGGCCTTCCTGTCTTCCACCATCCTCCGAAGTCTGCTCAAATTCGTGTTTGTTTCATTAGTAAAGCTGTCCAGCCGTCTCATCTTCCTGATGTCCCCTTCTTCTTTGGCC
>NC_083231.1:119375518-119425366 GCF_032191835.1 Heteronotia binoei
GGGGAAGGCAAAGGAGAAATGTGAGCCGCTCTGAGACTCTTCGGAGTGGAGGGCGGGATATAATCCAATATCTTCATCTACCTCACAGGGTGTCTGTTGTGGGGGAGGAAGGCAAAGGAGATTGTGAGCCGCTCTGAGACTCTTCAGAGTGGAGGGCGGGATATAAATCCAATCTCTTCATCTACCTCACAGGGTGTCTGTTGTTGGGGGAGGAAGGCAAAGGAGATTTTGAGCCGCTCTGAGACTCTTCAGAGTGGAGGGGCGGGATATAAATCCAATATCTTCATCTACCTCACAGGGTGTCTGTTGTGGGGGAGGAAGGCAAAGGAGATTTTGAGCCGCTCTGAGACTCTTCGGAGTGGAGGGCGGATATAAATCTGATATCTTCATCTACCTCACAGGGTGTCTGTTGTGGGGAGGAAGGGAAGGAGATTGTGAGCCGCTCTGAGACTCTTCGGAGTGGAGGGCGGGATATAAATCCATATCTTCCTCTTCTTCTTCTTCTGTTATGTTGGATATCATGCAGTAAAGGTTATTGAATTGGATTGATAATCCTGAGGTGTTTTAGGGAGGGCCTGAAGCTCATTTGTTTGCCTAGAAATGACATAGCGAACCTCAGTTCAATCGGGGAAGTCGGGGGGGGGGGGCGTTTCTTACCCAGCTGCTGACAAAAACCTCGCAGACTCTGACTCTGGAATGGCTGTTGTTGTGTCTGTAAAGGCAGGGCAAGTGTGGCGAGAGGCTGCCGTTTCATTCTCCTCGAAGGGAATGAGGTTTTAATTGGCCTCCTAAGCCAGTAAAAAGCTTTGTTTCGAAACCGCTCTCAACAACAGGAATCCGGGGCCAGACGGAAACGTCGCTTTGATACGTAAAAATAGCTTTTTTTTTTTTGGCCATCTGCCTCAGCGCTAGGTGGTAACCGCTTTAAAGTGCTCGTTTTCGTGGCACGCCACACAAGTGGCTTACACTAAGTTGAGGGCAAGGGTTAAGCGCAGGGTTCTCTCGGGTCGATAGAGCAGCCCAAACATGTTGTTTCACATGCTTCTTTTCAAACCGTCACTTCCAGTTAATGCTCTAGGACTCACCAGAAGGCCTTTGGTAAAAGCATAAGAGTTTCTGGAGATTCCTGGAGCTACCCTGCGTCACTTCCTGTATTAGCTTCTAGTAAATACATAACACTGTTCTTTTTCTTTTTCTTTTTTCCACCAATTCACATTTTTATTAAATTTTTCAATTATACAACACAAAACCAAATAAAGCATAATTAGTACTCTTAACTTTAGAGTAGAACATGCAAACCTTACGTTTATGTCTTACGCTTCTCGAAAATGAATCAAGTTTTCATATAAGGATTTACCGATAAATATTCATTTTGTAACAATTAACTACAGCAAACCAAGGTGATATAACTTTTCTCCCATACATTTCAGGAGAACAATTGGATGTTACCAAAGCCATTTTTGCATATATAAAATAATCTTAAATCCGATCTATCCACATTTGCAATGTGGGTATTGTTATCTTTCCACTTTTTTCTGTTAATGATTTGGCAATGCTAATTAGTATTAAACTAATGTCCTTCTTATTCGTATTTTCATTTGTTATTTCCCAGTCGTCCAATAAAATTGCCTGTGGTATAAAAGGTACATTAATAGTTAATATTTCTTTTATTTTCCAATTATATTTCGCCAATAAGTTTGAATTTCTGGCCGTGTCCACCAGCAATGCATAAACACTGTTCTTTTCCCTTAATGGAACCTGGGGGTGGGAGATCACTCAAGCCCCAGGTCTTAGCAGCCAGTAGCAGAGACTTGAACGTGTACGCGTGGCTCCAGTTAAAACAGCATTGAGAGCAGACTGACGAAGGATAAAACCAACGAAACCGTAGGAAATCCAGGAAATGCGATCTTTTGATCCCTTTGTGAGAAGTTATGCAGAACGACGCCCCTGTCTCCGCCCAGCTTCTGAACTGCGAGAAGCGGCTGAAGGCGGTGCCTCTGAGACTGGGGGAGCGTCGTGTGGCTGTCCGTTCTATTATTTTGCTGTACAGACTTATTACAAACTGTGCACTAAATGTTTGTTTGCACACTTTTTGTGTACGAGTGATAATTCAACCGGTGAGGTTTTGAAGGATATATTGTGCTAAGACCAATCTTGGCTGGCATGTGGGGCAGGAAGGACCAGCTTCTCCCAAAACGGCTGTGACTACAGACAAATCCCATTTTTCATAGACACCTATGCTTACCTGCGTGCCTAACTACCTAAGATATTATAGCACTGGAAAAAGTGCAGAAAAGGGCAACTGTAATTATTAAAGGGTTGGAACACTTTCCCTGTGAAGAAAGGTTAAATGCTTGGGGCTCTTTAGCTTGGAGAAACGTCGACTGCGGGGTGACATGATAGAGGTTTTATAAGATTATGCATGGGATAGAGAAGGTAGAGAAAGAAGTACTTTTCTCCCTTTCTCACAATACGAGAACTCGTGGGCACCCAATGAAAATGCTGAGCAGACAGGTTAAAACGGATAAAAGGAAGTCCTTCTTCACCCAAAGGGTGATTAACATGTGGAATTCACTGCCACAGGAGGTGGTGGCAGCTACAATCACAGCCAGCTTCAAGAGGGGATTGGATAAAATAATGGAGCAGAGGTCCATCAGTGGCTATGAGCCACAGCGTATTGTTGGAATTCTCTGTCTGGGACAAATGATGCTCTGTATTCTTGGTGCTGGAGGGGGGACAAAATGGGAGGGCTTCTAGTCCCATTGGTGGACTTCCTGATGGCACCTGTTTTTTTGGCCACTGTGTGACACCGAGTGTAAGACTGGATGGGCCATTGGCCTGATCCAACATGGCTTCTCTTATGTTCTTATATTCTGTGGCACTAGAACCCTAGAGTTGGAAGGGTCCTCCAAGGTCATCTAGTCCAACCTCCTGCGCAATGTAGGAAACTCACAAACACTTCCCCCTAAATTCACAGCATCGCTGTCAGATGGCCATCTAGCCTCTGTTTCAAAACCTCCAAGGAAGGAGAGCCCACCACCTCCTGAGGAAGCCTGTTCCACTGAGGAATTGTTCTAACGGTCAGGAAGTTCTTCCTAATGTTGAGCTGGAAACTCTTTTGATTTAATTTCAACCCATTGGTTCTGGTTCTACCTTCCAGGGCCACAGAAAACAATTCCACACCATCCTCTATAGGGCAGCCCTTCAAGTACTTGAAGATGGTGATCCCATCAACTCTCAGCCGCCTCCTCTCCAGGCTGAACATCCCCAGCTCCTTCAACCTTTCCTCATAGGACTTGGTCTCCAGACCCCTCACCATCTTCCTCACCCTCCTCTGGACCCGTTCCAGCTTGTCTATATCCTTCTTAAAATGTGGTGCCCAAAACTGAACACAAGACTCCAGGTGAGGTCTTACTAGAGCAGAGCAAAGTGATAGCATCACATCACGTGATCTGGACACTAGACTTCTGTTGATACAGCCCAAAATGGCATTTGCCATAGCTGCCCTGTTCAGTCTGCGCACAAAATAACTATTGGCATGTCATGTCTTTCCGACATTACTTAGCTGCTGTTTGGTCCCATGGAGACTGATCGTGCCTGGCCCTTTCGATTGTAATACCTGAATAGCCCAACTGTTTGCCCAGCCCTTTTGACTCCTTGCTAGAACGCTAGCTCCTTCGTACTAGCAAGAGCAGTATCGGCACCGTAGCGGTTAACTCCGCCAAGACAACGGATTTGTCTTTGAACGGCTCCTTCCGAGACGCTGGAGATGCTTTAATAGGTCCCCGCTGTGATGGGAAAACAAAGTGTCATTGTTAGTTGGCCCTTGGTGAACAATGGGGCTCGCTTGACATTACGCCATGATGAAACGTTGACTTTAGAGTGATGGGCGTGAAGTGTCGCGTCTGTATCATTAGGCCTTAAGAGCCGAAGTCCCCAGGATGTTTTTAGTCCGAAATTATTACCTTGACTTGCCTCCGTATGTATTGTGCTCTGAACAGCTAAATAGCCTCACTCTGGACATGGAGATCTTGGCACGAGAACTTGGCACCTACGAGCGGTGCTCTCCCTAAGCAGAGTTCATGTGAGCTAGCTCACAGTGTTTAAGCCTCCGGCTCACACATTTTTGTCTTTGCTCAGGCTGCTTGGGAAGGACGGCCCCTGAGCACACTCATTGATGCAGGAGCTCGTAACTTTGAATGCCAGTAGCTCACAAAATAGAACTTTTGCTCACAAGACATAAGAACATAAGAGAAGCCATGTTGGATCAGGCCAATGGCCCATCCAGTCCAACACTCTGTGTCACATAAGAACATAAGAGAAGCCATGTTGGATCAGGCCAGTGGCCCATCCAGTCCAACACTCTGTGTCACATAAGAACATAAGAGAAGCCCTGTTGGATCAGGCCAGTGGCCCCTCCAGTCCAACACTCTGTGTCACATAAGAACATAAGAGAAGCCCTGTTGGATCAGGCCAATGGCCCATCCAGTCCAACACTCTGTGTCACATAAGAACATAAGAGAAGCCCTGTTGGATCAGGCCAGTGGCCCATCCAGTCCAACACTCTGTGTCGCACAGTGGCCAAAAATTTTCATACACACATACACACACACACACACACTGTGGCTAATAGCCACTGATGGACCTCTGTTCCATATTTTTATCTAACCCCCTCTTGAAGCTGTCTATGCTTGTAGCCGCCACCACCTCCTGTGGCAGTGAATTCCACATGTTAATCACCCTTTGGGTGAAGAAGTACCTCCTTTTATCCATTTTAACCCGACTGCTCAGCAGTTTCATCGAATGCCCACGAGTTCTTGTATTGTGCAAAAGGGAGAAAAGGACTTCTTTCTCTACTTTCTCCATCCCATGCATTATCTTGTAAACCTCTATCATGTCACCCCGCAGTTGACGTTTCTCCAAGCTAAAGATCCCCAAGCGTTTTAACCTTTCTCCATAGGGAAAGTGTTCCAAACCTTGAATCATTCTAGTTGCCCTTTTCTGGACTTTTTCCAATGCTATAATATCTTTTTGGAGGTGCGGTGACCAGAATTGTACACAGTATTCCAAATGAGGCTGCAGCATCGATTTATACAGGGGCATTATGATACTGGCCGATTTGTTTTCAGTTCCCTTCCTAATAATTCCCAGCATGGCTTTGGCCTTTTTTATTGCAATCGCAGACTGTCTTGACATTTTCAGTGAGTTATCTACCACGACCCCAAGACTGTATTGTGAGAAAGGGAGAAAAGGACTTCTTTCTCTACCTTCTCCATCCCATGCATAATCTTGTAAACCTCAATCATGTCACCCCCTCAGTCGACGTTTCTCCAAGCTAAAGAACCCCAAGCGTTTTAATCTTTCTCCATAGGGAAAATGTTCCACCCCTTTCATCATTCTAGTTGCCCTTTTCATTCTAGATCTGTCATTCTAGATCTTTCCCAGCCCAATTGGAATGGAGCTCTGAATACTTCATGTGTAGAATAGGCAGTGAGTTGTATCCTCGTGGCTGCTGAGGTGTTGCTGGAGGCACCTACGTAGACAGGGGACGAGGAGGAGGAGGATTGTAATAATTCCTCCTTCTTCAAAGGCTACTCCTGAGTGTTGGGGGCAGCTCTTCTCAGGGGGTTGGGAGGTCCTCCGTTTTCTCCAGCAAGAAGTTCTCCAGTGTCTCCTTCTGAGCCCAGGTTTGCAGGCAGTGGCCACAGCGGCTCTGCCTTTCTTTGTAGGGGTTTCCAGTGCCATTAATGGAATGATCTGAAGGGCTAGAATGGTCTGGCGAATGTCCTGACTCTTAACTTGATCACATTCTGTTTCTGGGGTCCCCAACGTACATACGAACATATGAAGCTGCCTTCTACTGAATCAGACCTTTGGTCCATCAAAGTCAGTATTGTCTTCTCAGACTGGCAGCGGCTCTCCAGGGTCTCAAGCTGAGGTTTTTCACACCTATTTGCCTGGACCCTTTTTAGTTGGAGATGCTGGGGATTGAACCTGGGACCTTTTGCTTCCCAAGCAGATGCTCTACCACTGAGTCCCTCCCCAACGTAGTGCCCATGGGCACCCTAGTGCCCGCCGACACCTTTCCTGGTGCCCACCAGGTGTTGTTGGCAGGTGGGGAGGGCTACATGCGGTTCTTGGTCATCTGGACTTTAGAGATCTGACAGTATTTTGGCTCCACAATGCTGGCTTTATTCTTGCAGTCCTCTTTCCCTGGTGCGTTATTTAAATTATCCCTCTTTCCCCCTCCACTTGGTCTTTCTTTGCCTCCGTGGGCCCACCTCTTGTGACATATATTTTCTGACTGACTCTTTTGTGGCTGCACCTATCGCCCAGTGTCAGAATCCCAAAGGTGTCCTTAGGCTCAGAAAGGTTGGAGAACCCTTGTTCTACAGCAGAGGTGTCAAACATGCAGTTTGGGGGCTGAATCAGGCCCCTGGAGGGCTTCTATCAGCCTCCCCGAGCAACTGGCTGTCATCTGCTTCCTTCTCCCTCTCCCTTGCTTCCTTCTGCATCACAGCTTGCTTTGCCAGGCTCTCGCAATCGCACAGCAGAGCTACAGAGCCAAGCCTCTCTTCCTTCTGTTGGCTGAGGCTCCTCCCCCTCCTGGTCCCCTGGTAAAGGAAGGAAAGGGCCAGAGCTTCTTTTGTCCAGTTCCCTGGATCCTATGGGAGAAATATAAGAAAGCACCTTTAAGACCAAGGAGTGCTAGCTTTTTAAGCGTGTTTTAAGTTTTTTTAAAAAAATATATAAAAATATATATTTGTGTTTGTCTGTGTTCTTTATGAAATTTATCTCTGCTACCTAATCTTAAATAGGTTCTAGGAGAGCCATTTTGGTGTAGTGGTTAAGTGTGCGGATTCTTATCTGGGAGAACTGGGTTTGATTCCCCACTCCTCCACTTGCACCTGCTGGAATGGCCTTGGGTCAGTCATAGCTCTGGCAGAGGTTGTCCTTGAAAGGGCAGCTGCTGTGAGAGCCCTCTCCAGCCCCACCCACCTCACAGGGTGTCTGTTGTGGGGGAGGAAGGGAAAGGAGATTATGAGCCGCTCTGAGACTCTTCGGAGTGGAGGGCGGGATATAAATCCAATATCTTCATCTACCTCACAGGGTGTCTGTTGTGGGGGAGGGAGGTAAAGGAGATTGTGAGCCCCTCTGAGATTCTTCGGAGTGGAGGGCGGGATATAAATCCAATATCTTCATCTACCTCACAGGGTGTCTGTTGTGGGGGAGGAAGGGAAAGGAGATTGTGAGCCGCTCTGAGACTCTTCGGAGTGGAGGGCGGGATATAAATCCAATATCTTCATCTACCTCACAGGGTGTCTGTTGTGGGGGAGGAAGGGAAAGGAGATTGTGAGCTGCTCTGAGACTCTTCGGAGTGGAGGGCGGGATATAAATCCAATATCTTCATCTACCTCACAGGGTGTTTGTTGTGGGGGAGGGAAGGTAAAGGAGATTGTGAGCTGCTCTGAGACTCTTTGGAGTGGAGGGCGGGATATAAATCCAATCTCTTCATTTACCTCACAGGGTGTCTGTTGTGGGGGAGGAAGGGAAAGGAGATTGTGAGCCGCTCTGAGACTCTTCGGAGAGGAGGGCGGGATATAAATCCAATATCTTCATCTACCTCACAGGGTGTCTGTTGTGGGGGAGGAAGGGAAAGGAGATTGTGAGCCGCTCTGAGACTCTTCGGAGAGGAGGGCGGGATATAAATCCAATATCTTCATCTACCTCACAGGGTGTCTGTTGTGGGGGAGGAAGGGAAAGGAGATTGTGAGTCGCTCTGAGACTCTTCGGAGTGGAGGGCGGGATATAAATCCAATATCATTATCATCATTATCATTCTAACCCCCACAAGGAATTCTCTCAAGTCTCCCCCTGCCTTGTTCATTGGGAAATCCAGACATGCTAAAATATCAGTAGCCTACAAAGACTTAGTTAAATTCAAGCTCTGCGTACCGCTATTTACACAGTATTATTCCACCACGGCGTAACGCTGTTGGGCTCTGAACGTCTTGTTTTCTGATAATTATGTTGGTGATTTTAGATAAGCCGGGAGCATAGCCATAAATAAATGAATTCATTCGCCATTCCCATTTCCTCTGTGTAGCTGTTGCACAGTAAATACTAAGATTGCCTCTTCTGACCACAGTAACATCAGATTGCTTTTGTAATCTTGATCAGCTCCTTCGGATGGCTGGCCTGAAAGGCAGCACGGGACCAGTCATTTGAAAATGCGATGGAAGCGATAACTTCTGACTCATTTGTTTCTTTTCTTTTTCGAATCTCTGGGTCAAGCTGGGTACGACGGGGTGAATCTTATCAGATTTGGGCTGTTGCTGTGGCTCATGGGTAGAACACATGCTTTGGATATGGAAGGTCATAAGAACATAAGAGAAGCCATGTTGGATCAGGCCAATGGCCCCTGCAGTCCAACACTCTGTGTCACATAAGAACATAAAAGAAGCCCTGTTGGATCAGGCCAGTGGCCCCTCCAGTCCAACACTCTGTGTAACATAAGAATATAAGAGAAGCCCTGTTGGATCAGGCCAATGGCCCCTCCAGTCCAACACTCTGTGTCACATAAGAACATAAGAGAAGCCCTGTTGGATCAGGCCAATGGCCCCTCCAGTCCAACACTCTGTGTCACATAAGAACATAAAAGAAGCCCTGTTGGATCAGGCCAATGGCCCCTCCAGTCCAACACTCTGTGTCTCATAAGAACATAAGAGAAGCCATGTTGGATCAGGCCAATGTCCCCTCCAGTCCAACACTCTGTGTCACATAAGAAAAGCCATGTTGGATCAGGCCAATTGCCCTTCCAGGTCAACACTCTGTGTCACATAAGAACGTAAGAGAAGCCATGTTGGATCAGGCCAATGGCCCATGCAGTCCAACGCTCTGTGTCTCATAAGAACATAAGAGAAGCCGCGTTGGATCAGGCCAATGGCCCCTCCAGTCCAACACTCTGTGTCTCATAAGAACATAAGAGAAGCCCTGTTGGATCAGGCCAATGGCCCATCCAGTCCAACACTCTGTGTCACATAAGAACATAAGAGAAGCCAGGTTGGATCAGGCCAATGGCCCATCCAGTCCAACACTCTGTGTCTCATAAGAACATAAGAGAAGCCATGTTTGATCAGGCCAATGGCCCATCCAGTCCAACACTCTGTGTCTCATAAGAACATAAGAGAAGCCATGTTGGATCAGGCCAATGGCCCATCCAGGTCAACAGTCTGTGTCACATAAGAACGAAAGAGAAGCCATGTTGGATCAGGCCAATTGCCCCTCCAGGTCAACACTCTGTGTCACATAAGAACGTAAGAGAAGCCATGTTTGATCAGGCCAATGGCCCATCCAGTCCAACACTCTGTGTCTCATAAGAACATAAGAGAAGCCATGTTGGATCAGGCCAATGGCCCATCCAGGTCAACACTCTGTGTCACATAAGAACGAAAGAGAAGCCATGTTGGATCAGGCCAATTGCCCCTCCAGGTCAACACTCTGTGTCACATAAGAACGTAAGAGAAGCCATGTTGGATCAGGCCAATTGCCCCTCCAGGTCAACACTCTGTGTCACATAAGAACGAAAGAGAAGCCGTGTTGGATCAGGCCAATTGCCCCTCCAGGTCAACACTCTGTGTCACATAAGAACGTAAGAGAAGCCATGTTGGATCAGGCCAATGGCCCATCCAGTCCAACACTCTGTGTCTCATAAGAACATAAGAGAAGCCATGTTGGATCAGGCCAATGGCCCATCCAGGTCAACACTCTGTGTCACATAAGAACGAAAGAGAAGCCATGTTGGATCAGGCCAATTGCCCCTCCAGGTCAACGCTCTGTGTCACAAAAGAACATAAGAGAAGCCACGTTGGATCAGGCCAATGGCCCCTCCAGTCCAACACTCTCTGTCTCATAAGAACATAAGGGAAGCCACGTTGGATCAGGGCAATGGCCCATCCAGTCCAACACTCTTTGTCACATAGTGACCAAAAACCCAGGTGCCATCAAGAGGTCCACCAATGGGACTAGGAGACTACAAGCTCTCCCCTTGTTGCCCTCTCAAGCACCAAGAATACACAGCATCGCTGCGTCAGTTCCATCAATACGCTGTGGCTAATAGCCACTGAGGGACCTCTGTTTCATATGCTTATCCGTTACCCTCTTGAAGGTGGCTATGCTTGTGGCCGCCGCCACCTCCTGTGGCAGTGAATTCCACATGTTTATCACCCTTTGGGTGAAGAAAGACGCCCTTCGATCCGTTCTAACCCGACTGCTCAGCAATTCCATTGGCTGTCCACGAGTTCCCAAGGTCCCAAGTTCAGTGCTTGCCATCTCCACTCAGAAGGGATTGGAAACAAGTTTCCCTGTCTGAATACCCTGGAGTAGCATTGCCGTCAGAGCAGAACAAGCGCTGGTCTAGATGAACCATTGAGGTTAGTGGTAAAAGATAGCTCATCGACATACAAAGGGCGCTCATCCACATAGTGAAATATGTGGCTCCTTTTGTAAGGAAAATAAGGATCTTTTTAAAAAACATTTTAAATGGAGCAGAGAACCAGCTCCGTGGTGCAGAGTGGTTACGCTGCAGTACTCCGGTCCTAAGGTCTGCTCACGACCTGAGTTTGATCCTGGCGGAAGCTGGGTTTTCAAGTAGCCGGCTCGAGGTTGACTCAGCCTTCCACCCTTCCGAGGTCGGTCAAAGGAGTCCCCAGCTTGCTGAGTGTAGATGACTGGGGAAGGCAATGGCAAACCAACCCGCTAAAAAGACTGCTGTGAAAACGTCGTGATGTTATGTCACCCCAGAGTCGGAAACGACTGGTGCTTGCACTGGGGACTACCTTTACCTTTTTGACCTTTTTGAGAACCAGGTAGGTAAATCCTGCCTCGGATCGTCTTTTCCATCTTTACTTTGCGTTTCGAATGCCTTTGATAGAATGAAAGAGATGGAAGAGGCCGTAGAGGCCATCGAGTCCAACCCTCTGCTCCATGCAGGATCAGCCTAAAGCAGGGGTGTCAAACGTGCAGTTTGGGGGCCAAATCAGGCCCCCAGAGGACTCCTATCAGGGCCCTGAGCAACTGGCTGTCATCTTCTTCCTTCTCCCTCTCTCTTGCTTCCTTCTGCATCACAGCTTGCTTTGCCAGGCTTGCTCAATCGCACAGGAGCTACAGAGCAAAGCCTCTATTTTTCCATTGGTTGAGGATCCTCTCTTGGGGAGGAAGGGGGGTGGGGGAAGCAGAGCTTTCCTTACCAGGCTCTCTCAATTGCACAGCAAAGCTACTGAGCCAAGCTTCTCTTCCTTCTATTGGCTGAGGCTCCTCCCCTTCCTGGTCCCTTAGAGCATGGGAGAAATACAAAGAAATATATATATTTGTGTTTGTTGGCAACAGTGTGCGTGTTTGTCTGTGTTCTTTATAAAGTTCATATCTCTGCTACCTAATCTTAAATAGGTACAGACCTGGCCCGGCCCGACAAGGTCTCATTCATGTCAGATCCGGCCCTCATTACAATTGAGTTCGATACCCCTGATCCTGCCACGGCTTGAAGACTGCCAAGGAGAGGGAGCTCACTTGAGGAGGGGCTGTGGCTCAGTGGCAGAGCCTCTGCTTGGCATGCAGAAGGTCCCAGGCTCAATCCCCGGCATCTCCAATTAAATGACCAGGCAGTAGGTGATGGGAAAGACCTCAGCTTGAGACCCTGGAGGCTAATGGAGAATGGCTGTGGCTCAGTGGCAGAGCCTCTGCTTTGCATACAGAAGGTCCCAGGTTCAATCCCCGGCATCTCCAGCTAAAAGGACCACGCAGGAGGCGATGGGAAAGACCTCTGCCTGAGACCCTGTAGACTAATGGAGAAGGGCTGTGGCTCAGTGGTAGAACATCTGCTTGGCATGCAGAAGGTCCCAGGTTCAATCCCCGGCATCTCCAGCTAAAAGGACCAGGCAGGAGGCGATGGGAAAGACCTCAGCCTGAGACCCTGGAGGCTAATGGAGAAGGGCCGTGGCTCAGTGGTAGAGCCTCTGCTCGGCATGCAGAAGGTCCCAGGTTCAATCCCCGGCATCTCCAGCTAAAAGGACCAGGCAGGAGGCGATGGGAAAGACTTCAGCCTGAGACCCTGGAGGCTAATGGAGAAGGGCTGTGGCTCAGTGGTAGAGCCTCTGCTCGGCATGCAGAAGGTCCTAGATTCAGTCCCCGGCATCTCCAGTTAAAAGATCTGGCAGCTGGTGAAGTGGAAGACCTTCGCCTGAAACCCTGGAGAGCCACTACCAATCAGTGTAGATAAATACTGACTTCGATGGACCAAGGGTCTGATTCAACGTAAGGGACCAAGGGTCTGATTCAGTACAGCTTCACATGTACTGTAATCCCCTCCCCCCTCCAAATATCCAGCCAGTACCTTTCTTCCAGTAATTTAAGCCCATTCTTTCGAGTCCTCTCCTCTGCTGTCAACGGGAACAGCTCCCTGCCCTCCTCTGAGGGACAGCCCTTCAGATACTCAAAGGGAGCAATTGTGTTCCCCTTCAGCCTCCTGAACCTTCCCAAGTAGTCCCTCAGCCTTTCCTCCTAGGGCTTGGTCTCCAGGCCCCTGCTCATCCTCGTCGCTCTCCTCTGCACCCTCTCCGTTCTGTCCACCTCCTTCTTGAAGTGAGGCCTCCGGGACTTCATGCAATACTCCAGGTTTGACCTGACCGATGTGGTGTACAGCAGGACCATCACATCTTGCAGTGTGGGAATCAGGCAGAAAGAGGGATGCTCTGAGCAGTGGAGCGCTGCAGGGCAGGCGAGGCAGAGAGCAGAATGTAGCCCGTTCAGTTGCTTCAGAAAAGACGGTCTTTTCCCGCTTTCTGTATGAGCGCTCAGGACACGTGAAAAGCGACAGATGAGTTCCTTGTCACGCCTGGCCGTCTCTCATATATTTAGAAGCATTTTATGTTTAGTCATGTATCTCCGTTCTCGGGGAAATGTGGCAGCAGCGGCAGCAAGCCTTTATTGGCATAAAACAGATTTCAGCAGTAAAACAGCAATATAAATAATATAAAATCCTAGCTAATAGAGTACGTAGGGAGCTAATATACATAAAATAAGTAAAATATGTATGCGTCGAGTTTAGCCAAATGAAATAATTAAAACAAATAAAATGTGGCCATTCCAGAAGCATTCTCTGTCGTATTTCCATGGCCTGTTGAAGAAATCTAGCAACCGTTAAAGTTACCTCAGAGCAAGTGTTCCTTATGCTGCAATTTGCATGGAAACTGTTGCTGCTGGAAACTCGCGCCTGGCTTTTGTCCTTTAAGTTTTGGCTGCGCCTTTTATTTAATTCTGATCAGAATTCTTTCACCTTTTTGATGCTGATGGACCATCATGCATCCAAATGGTTGACCCTGATCCAAAAGGAAATCGCATCCATAGGAATTTCCTTGGATGCATTTTATCTATCCTCTGCTTCTACGGTATTTCAGTCCATCAAACGTAGACTACTAGATATCCAGTTGCAACGTCTGACTGAGGCAGCTCGGAAAACTTGCTCCCCAAGCTATCTGGGTTTATCCCAGACTCCTGGGCTCTTAGCTCCCTATTTCCTCTTTTTAACTGATCCTCACCAAAGAAGAGCACTCATGCTGGGTAGATTTAATGCATTACCATCGCCCATCCTCTTCGGAAGATACCACAGAATTCCCCGCAATCTTAAACGATGCCCTTGTAGCCAAGGAGTCATCGAAACGGTCCCTCATGTTCTTCTGGACTGCCCTTTCTATAGCAGTCCACGAGCAAGATACCTAGATGCTCTGCTCTCTGACCATCAAGGCCTTTCTGACAATGCCAAGGTTCGCTTTTTACTCCACGGGAAACACAACTTTGTCACTACTCACGTTGCTTGCTTTTTACAGGTTGCGATCCAAATCAGAGAGGCTTTTACTCACGCATAGCCCACGGTTATTTTATGTCATTTAACCTTTGCTGGGTTTTTTTATGGTTTTATTATATTCTATAGTGTTACTGTTGGTTTTAAAGTATACTATATTCTTATATTAATGCCAATAAAGGTCTATGGATGGATGGAAGTGTCGTTTAAAAGTTTGTGGGCTTTGCCTGAATCAGCACCGCCCAACATATCTGCTAAAATATCTTTCAGGTATATACAACGATTATCATCATAAAGCGTACAGTTCAATAATACATGGGAAATAGTTTCAATGCACTTGGGATTACAAAGACAATGTCTATTAGAGTACTCAATCCTGTTAAATCTACCAAATAAGATAGCAGATGGTAATGCATTACATCTCGTTAACGAGAACGCACACCGTTGCTGTGGAGCTTGCAGAGAGGTGTCTTCAATTCCAAATATTTCTCCATTATCGGGGAAATGTGAAGAACAGACCCAAGGACCTGTCTTGTTATTCTTTTGCAGTTGTTTGTAGTAAGATGTCTTTTTTAAAAAATATATATGTAATATAAATGGAATTGGGAATGAGCAGCGAAGTGGCCAAGTTTGCAGATGACACTAAACCGTTCAGGGTGGTGAGAACCAGAGAGGATCGTGAGGCACTCCAAAGGGATCTGTCGAGGCTGGGCATAGTTAGGATTTTCACTAACCCGTTGCATTTCTTCGAGGGGGTGAACAAACATGTGGACAAAGGAGACCCAATAGATGTTGTTTACCTTGACTTCCAGAAAGCTTTTGATAAAGTTTCTCATCAAAGGCTCCTTAGTAAGCTCGAGAGTCATGGAGTAAAAGGACAGGTCCCCTTGTGGATCAAAAACTGGCTAATTAATAGGAAGCAGAGGGTGAGTATAAATGGGCAGTCTTCGCAGTGGAGGACGGTAAGCAGTGGGGTGCCGCAGGGCTCAGTACTGAGTCCCGTGCTCTTTAACTTGTTCATAAATGATTTGGAGTTGGGAGTGAGCAGTGAAGTGGCCAAATTTGCAGATGACACTAAATTGTTCAGGGTGGTGAGAACCAGAGAGGATCGTGAGGGATGAGGTTCATCGTGGCCATATGCAAAGTAATGCACCTTGGGGCAAAATCCTAACTATGAATACACGGTGGGGTCTGAACTGGCAGAGACCAAAGCTTTTTCTTGTAGCAGGAACTCCTTTGCATATTAGACCACACCCCTTGATGTATCCAGTGGAGCTTACAGTGTATTAAGTGCCTTGTAAGCTCTTGGAGGATTGGCTACATCAGGGGTGTGTGGTCTAATATGCAAAGACATTCCTGCTGCGAAAAAAGCCCTAATGATGAAAAAACAGGGACGGGGAAAAAGACTAAACAACCAGAAAACACCAGATATCTCCCTTGTATAATGAAAACAATGTACTTGAGACGGAAACAGGATACAGGATGACCCTGACAGGCTGGGAAACTGGGCTGAAATCAGTAAAATGAATTTTAATGAGGATAAATGTAAAGTTCTGCATTTAGGTAGGAAAAAATCCAGTGCATGGTTATAGGATGGGGGAGACTTGCCTTAGCAGTAGTATGTGCGAAAAGGATCTAGGGGTCTTAGTGGATCATACGCTGAACGTGAGTCAACAGTGTGATGCGGTGGCTAAAAAGGCAAATGCAATTGTGGGCTGTATTAACAGAAGTCTAGTGTCCTGGTCACGTGATGTGATGGTATCGCTTTACTCTGCTCTGGTAAGACCTCGCCTGGAGTATTGTGTCCAGTTTTGGGCACCACAATTTAAGAAGGATATAGACAAGCTGGAACGGGTGCAGAGGAGGGCGACAAAGATGGTGAAGGGTCTGGAGACCAAGTCCTATGAGGAAAGGTTGAAGGAGCTGGGCATGTTTAGCCTGGAGAGGAGGCAGCTGAGAGGTGATATGATCATCATCTTCAAGTACTTGAAGGGCTGTCATACAGAGAATGGTGTGGAATTGTTTTCTGTGGCCCCAGAAGGTAGGACCAACGGGTTGAAATTAAATCAAAAGAGTTTCTGGCTCAACATTAGGAAGAACTTCCTGACCGTTAGAGCGTTTCCTCAGTTGAACAGGCTTCCTCCTTGGGAGGTGGTGGGCTCTCCTTCCTTGGAGGTTTTGAAACAGAGGCTAGATGGCCATCTGACAGCAATGAAGATCCTGTGAATTTAGGGGGAGGTGTTTGTGAGTTTCCTGCATTGTGCAGGGGGTTGGACTAGATGACCCTGGAGGTCCTTTCCAACTCTGGGATTCTATGATTCTACTTAATATCGCCAACACATAAACAATACACAAAACACTAGTAATACTTACGAGAAAAATTCAAAACGGTGTAACACGCACACTGTTGCCAATAAATACAATATCCAGAGTAACATAAACCAAACCACCAAGTTCCATTACCGTCCCAGGCTTCCAAGGAATATGTAAAGACATGTTCAACGCTCAAAAGCGATATGAATGTATTCTCCCAACTGTGCATCAAGTAGGCTCTCGACATAATTTTGATTGTTATATTTCCCGTTTTGGTTCGTATCTGTCAAGAGATGCGCATATGAATAACCTAAGAGTATAAAAGAAGATATTGAAGAAGATACTGGATTTATATCCCGCCCTCCACTCCGATGAGTCTCAGAGCGGCTCACAATCTCCTTTCCCTTCCTCCCCCACAACAGACACCCTGTGAGGTAGATGAAGATATTGGATTTATATCCTGCCCTCCACTCCGAAGAGTCTCAGAGCAGCTCACAATCTCCTTTCCCTTCCTCCCCCACAACAGTCACCCTGTGAGGTAGATGAAGATATTGGATTTATATCCCGCCCTCCACTCCGAAGAGTCTCAGAGCAGCTCACAATCTCCTTTCCCTTCCTCCCCCACAACAGACACCCTGTGAGGTAGATGAAGATATTGGATTTATATCCCGCCCTCCACTCCGAAGAGTCTCAGAGCAGCTCACAATCTCCTTTCCCTTCCTCCCCCACAACAGTCACCCTGTGAGGTAGATGAAGATATTGGATTTATATCCCGCCCTCCACTCCGAAGAGTCTCAGAGCGGCTCACAATCTCCTTTCCCTTCCTCCCCCACAACAGACCCCCTGTGAGGTAGATGAAGATATTGGATTTATATCCCGCCCTCCACTCCGAAGAGTCTCAGAGCGGCTCACAATCTCATTTCCCTTCCTCCCCCACAACAGACATCCTGTGAGGTAGATGAAGATATTGGATTTATATCCCGCCCTCCACTCCGAAGAGTCTCAGAGCGGCTCACAATCTCCTTTCCCTTCCTCCCCCACAACAGACACCCTGTGAGGTGGATGAAGATATTGGATTTATATCCCGCCCTTCTCTCCGAAGAGTCTCAGAGCAGCTCACAATCTCCTTTCCCTTCCTCCCCCACAACAGACACCCTGTGAGGTAGATGAAGATATTGGATTTATATCCCGCCCTCCACTCCGAAGAGTCTCAGAGCAGCTCACAATCTCCTTTACCTTCCCCCCCCCCCACAACAGACACCCTGGGAGGTAGATGAAGATATTGGATTTATATCCCGCCCTCCACTCCGAAGAGTCTCAGAGCGGCTCACAATCTCCTTTCCCTTCCTCCCCCACAACAGACACCCTGTGAGTTAGATGAAGATATCGGATTTATATCCCGCCCTCCACTCCGAAGAGTCTCAGAGGGGCTCACAATTTCCTTTACCTTCCCCCCCCCCCACAACAGGCACCCTGTGAGGTATATGAGATATTGGATTTATATCCCACCCTTCACTCCAAAGAGACTCAGAGCAGCTCACAATCTCCTTTACCTTCCTCCCCCACAACAGACACCCTGTGAGGTGGGTGGGGCTGGAGAGGGCTCTCACAGCAGCTGCCCTTTCAAGGACAACCTCTCCCAGAGCTATGGCTGACCCAAGGCCATTCCAGCAGGTGCAAGTGGAGGAGTGGGGAATCAAACCCGGTTCTTCCAGATAAGAGTCCTCACACTTAACCACTACAGCAAACTGGCTCTAAAAGTAAACAAGCAAGGTAGAAGCTTCACCATCCAGCTAAAAATTCCACAACATTGCAATGGCTAGAGGTAGATGAGTGCTGCCAAGACCATACTTACTTAAGCTTTTACGCTGAGGCTCTCTAAACCATACGTCGGCTTCAAAAATATTTATTTGAACATTTCTTATCTCTGGAGTCTTACAGCCCCAGTAATATTCACGACTCAAAAGCCCTGGCGGAGACTGACCGAGAGAGAGAGAGATCCTGGAGTCGTGGTAGATAACTCACTGAAAATGTCGAGACAGTGTGCGACTGCAATAAAAAAAGCCAACGCCATGTTGGGAATTATTAGGAAGGGAATTGAAAACAAGTCCGCCAGTATCATAATGCCCCCGTATAAATCGATGGCACAGCCTCATTTTCAGCGCTGTGTATGATTCTGGTCGCCACAACTCAAAAAAAGATATTATAGCATTGGAAAAAGTGCAGAAAAGGGCAACTAGAATGATTCAAGGGTTGGGGCACTTTCCCTATGGAGAAAGATTAAAACGCTTGGGGCTCTTTAGCTTGGAGAAACTTCGACTGAGGGGTGACATGAGCGAGGATTACAGGATTATGCAGGGGATAGAAAAGGTAGAGGAAGAAGTCCTTTTCTCCCTTTCCCACAATACAAGATCTCGTGGAAATTGCTGAGCTGTTGGCTTAAAACGGATAAAAGGAAGTCCTTCTTCACCCATAGGGTGATTTGCATAGAATTCACTGCCACAGGAGGTGGTTGCAGCTACAAGCATAGACAGCTTCAAGAGGGGACTGGATAAACATCTGGAGCAGAGGTCCATCAGTGGCTCTGAGCCACAGGGTATAGATGGAATTCTCTGTTTGGGGCAGTGATGCTCTCTATTCTTGGTGCTTGTGGGCGGGCAACTGTTGGAGGCCTTTTAGTGTCCTGGCCCCACTGATGAACCTCCTGATGGCACCTGTTTTGTTTGACAACTGTATGACACAGAGTGTTGGACTGGAGGGGCCATTGGCCTGATCCAACATGGCTTCTCTTATGTTCTTACCCAAAGGGTGATTAACACATGGAATTCACTGCCACAGGAGGTGGCAGCGGCTACAAGCATAAGAACATAAGAGAAGCCATGTTGGATCAGGCCAATGGCCCATCCAGTCCAACACTCTGTGTCACACAGTGGCCAATATATATATATATATATATATATATATATATATATATATATATATATATATATATATATATATATATATATATATATATATGTGTGTGTGTGTGTGTGTGTGTGTGTGTGTGTGTACACACACACACACACACTGTAGCTAATAGCCACTGATGGACCTCTGCTCCATATTTTTATCTAACTCCCTCTTGAAGCTGGCTATGCTTGTAGCCACCGCCATCTCCTGTGGCAGTGAATTCCACATGTTAATCCCCCTTTGGGTGAAGAAGGACTTCCTTCTATCCGTTTTAACCCGACTGCTCAGCAATTTCATTGAATGCCCACGAGTTCTCGTATTGTGAGAAAGGGAGAAAAGGACTTCTTTCTCTACTTTCTCCATCCCATGCACAATCTTGTAAACCTCTATCGTGTCACCCCGCAGTCGATGTTTCTCCAAGCTAAGCATAGATGGGATTGAATAATCATATAGAGTAGAGGTCCATCAGTGACTCTTAGCCACAGGGTATGGCTGGAACTCTCTTTCTGGGGCAGTGGAGCTCTGTATTCTGGGTGGTTGGGGGGCGGGCAACAACGGGAGGGCTTCTAGTGTCTTGGCCCCACTGGTGGGCCTCCTGATGGCACACAAGATTACAGCGCACAGGAGATTCTATGACTTTAAAAGGTTTTACTAAACATTGTTAGCCAGTATATAACAGTGTTTGTTTTTTGCATTGCCTCTATTATGAACTGTGATCCCATGTTGTTAGAATTCCAATGGTGTCTGCGGGCTGGAAAAGGCTGGAGACTTTCGCTAGACAATTAAAAACTGAAGAATGATTCAAAGGAGGGATCTTAGGATAGTCCATCCAGCCAGTGAGAATTTTGTTTTTGTAACAAAGGTTTGTAGAAACTGTCGGCAAACAGAATTGCTTTGACGTGTGACTTTTCTGGGCTGCTGGCAAAGGCTGCCCTCTCAGTGACACAGAGCTTCTTAAGCATACGTTTTCAGCTCTTGAGTATTTCTTATGTGCATTTTGCAATGTGCGAGAGCCAGTCTGGTGTAGTGGTTAAGTGCACGGACTCTTATCTGGGAGAACCGGGTTTGATTCCGCACTCCTCCACTTGCACCTGCTGGGATGGCCTTGGGTCAGCCAGAGCTCTCTTATCTGGGAGAACCAGGTTTGATTCCCCACTCCTCCACTTTCAGCTGCTGGAATGGCCTTGGGTCAGCCGTAGCTCTCGCTGGAGTTGTCCTTGAAAGGGCAGCTGCTGTGAGAGCTCTCTCAGCCGCACCCACCTCACAGGGTGTCTGTTGTGGGGGAGGAAGGTAAAGGAGATTGTGAGCCACTCTGAGTGTCTGAGTCAGAGATAAGGGTGGAGTATAAATCTGCAATTCTTCTTGTCTTACTTAAAACCTGCCGTCTCACTGCAACATCGTGTCTTCTTCCAGCGGTCTCATTGTACCAGAGAGAGAGAGCAACGAGACGGTCCCAGAGGTTGTGGCTACCTCCGGCTACGCCCTCCTACATTTCTTCAGTGACGCTGCTTATAACTTGACGGGGTTTAACATCACCTACAAGTAAGTTGGAGCTGCTGCATGAAATCGGTGCAGGAGGCTTTTCCAGATCTCATTCTGTGTGTGTGTGTGTTAAGTGACAGAATATGAAAATTAAAAGGATAGCCTGCATGTTTCTGCAGCCAAAGTAATTGATAGTTTTGCGGGTTGTCTGTTAAGTGTTATCCGGTGTCTTCCAGCTTCCTGGTGGCCCAATGAATTAATGTTCCGATGAATTGGTGACTTCCAGGGCTTTTTTTGTTGCAGGAATTCCTTTGCATATCAGGCCACACACCCCAGATGTAACCAGTCCTCCGGAGCTTACAGGGCTCTTAGTCCAGGGCCTACTGTAAGCTCCAGGAAGATTGGCTACATCAGGGCTGTGTGGCCTACTAGGCGAAGGAGGTCCTGCTACAAAAAAGCACTGTTTAGGCCACACCCCCTGTTGTAGCCTTCCTCTTGGAGCTTATAGTAGGCCCTGTTCTAACAGCCCTGTAAGCTCTTGGAGGATTGGCTACATCGGGGAGTGTGTGGCCTAATATGCAAAAGGAGTTCCTGCTACAAAAAAATATACCCTGATGACTTCTAAAAGCTCCTATCGTTAACAGCTTTTCTCAGGTCTTGCAAACCTTAAGAATAAAACCTTTTAGTCTTTATTGCTACCTTAAAAATGTTAGTGCTTATGATGCCACAAAACACCTGGGTGTAGACAGAGGACATCAACCTTTCTTTGTGGATGGGAATTCCTATGTCTAAAAGGTCACTTTATTAGAAGAAAATGGCTTCGGTTTCAGCATCCGGCTGGGGATTAGTTCACACTGAACAAGAGCGCAAAGAGTCGATATTTATGTTGTGCTGTTGATGTTGCCACAGAATTCACACTCCTCTGTTGCGCTCAATGCAGTCTGGGTAATATGGGGCATCCCGCTTTCAAGCAAAGGAAAGGAAAGGTCCCCTGTGGACGCACCAGTCATTTCCAACTCTGGGGTGACGTTGCTTTCACAATGTTTTCACGTCAGGCTTTTTCCAGGGTGGTTTGCCATTGCCTTCCCCAGTCTTTTATACTCCCCCCCCCCCCAGCAAGCTGGGGACTCCTTTGACCAACCTCGGAAGGATGGAAGGCTGAGTCAACCTCAAGCCGGCTACCTGAAAACCCAGCTTCTGCTGGGGATCGAACTCAGGTTATGAGCAGAGAGTTCAAACCACGGTACTGCAGTACTGCTGCTTTACCACTCTGCGCCACGGGGCCGTACTTTCAAGCAAACCTTGCATTTAATTGTTTGTGCCCGATCTTTATTTCTTTATTCAATAGATAGCATTTCTCAGCCACCGGACTGCCCAAGAAAGGTCCCCAGGGTGGCCAACATGAAAACATTGAACGTTTTAAAATGGCATCGGAGAAAAGTTATGTATAAAACATATAAGCGGGGGCGGAGTTCTGGCAGGACCTCCTTTGCATATTTGGCCGCACCCCCTCGATGTAGCCAGTCCTCCTGGAGCTTACAGTAGGCCCTGTAAGAAGAGCCCTGTAAACTCTTGGAGGATTGGCTACAACAGGGGTGTGTGGCCTAATATGCAACGGAGTTCTTGCTACAAGAAAAGCCCTGATTAGGCCACACCCCCCTGGTGTAGCCAGTCCTCCTGGAGCTTACAGCAGGCCCTGTAAGAAGAGCCCTGTAAGGAATTCTAGCAGGACCTTCTTTGCCTATTAAGCCACACACCCCCTGATGTAGCCAATCCTCCTGGAGCTTACAGCAGGCCCTGTACGAAGAGCCCTGTAAGGAATTCTAGCAGGACCTCCTTTGCATATTAGGCCACACCCCCTGATGTAGCCAATCCTCCTGGAGCTTACAGCAGGCCCTGTACGAAGAGCCCTGTAAGGAATTCTAGCAGGACCTCCTTTGCCTACTAGGCCACATCCCCTGATGCAGCCAATCCTCCTGGAGCTTACAGCAGGCCCTGTAAGAAGAGCCCTGTAAGCTCTTGGGGGATTGGCTACATTGGGGGTGTGTGGCCTACTAGGCAAAGGAGTTCCTGCTGCAAAAAAGCCCCGATTAGGCCACGCCCCCCTGATGTAGCCAATCCTCCTGGAGGTTGCATTAGACCCTGTAAGAAGAGCCCTGTAAGCTCTTGGAGGATTGACTGTGTCAGGAGAGTGTGGCCCAATATGCAAAGGAGTTCCTGCTACAGAAAAAGCCATCACGATGATGACGACGACGACGACGATATTGGATAAGAATCTGTGCACTTAAACCACCACACCAGACTAATAGAAATAAAGTGCACAGTTGTATCATCCAGAAACCATTGCAGCCCCCCCACCCCGGTCCGTGGAAAAATTGTCTCGCTCAGAAACGGTCCCTGGTGCCAAAAAGGTCGGGGACCGCCACTGTAGAGAACAGAGGTTTTCTGGGAGACATCTCACCCAAGCTTTGTTCCTTCATCAGGACTAGAGACTCAGGGCCCAAGTTGAAATGTTGTCCTTGTAATCAAAAAGAGGGCGTTGCTGCCATTGCAAAAGTCGTTTTAAAATGCTCTGAGGCCCCCCCCCCCCAGCGCACACACACACCTTGTTCCAGCACTGGAAGAGGCAAAGGGTAGAGAGTTCAAGAGTACTTGAACCCTCTTTTTGTAGCAGGAACTCCTTTGCATATTAGGCCGCACCCCCCTGATGTAGCCAGTCCTCCAAGAGTTTACAGTAGGTCTTGTACTAAGAACCCTGTAAGCTCTTGGAGGATTGGCTTTATTAGCGGTGTGTGGCCCTAATAGGCAAAGGAGTTCCTGCTGCAGAAAAAAAGCCCTATTAGGGCCACACACCCCTGATGTAGCCAATCCTCCGAGAGCTTACAAAAAAGAGCCCTGCGAACTCTCGGGGGATTGGCTACATCGGGGGGGTGTGGCCTAATATGCAAAGGAGCGCCTGCTAGAATTCCAGCCCTGCGTATAAGCAATTCCATAAAAACATATCAACAAGCAACAGCATGAGAGAAGGGGGCCAGTTGACAGTTACTGGAGGCATACCAACCCCCCCCCCCTCCCAAAAAAAAGTCTTCACCTGCCAGCAGAGGCAGTGATAGAGGAAGGCAGACGGATCTTCCTTGGGTGGGAAAATTCCAGAGTTTGGTTGCTGTGACCAAAGATGGCACTTACTTGGGTTGCCACTCGTCTGGATTCACCTGGGCCTCTGAGCGTGGCCAGAGCAGACAGGTAGGTTCTTGTGGAAGGAAGCTGTCTTTAAGGTATTCTAGCCCCAAGCAAGGGGTGGAATTCTAGCGGGAGCTCCTTTGCGTCTTAGGCCACACACCCCTGATGTAGCCAATCCTCCAAGAGCTTACAAAAAAGAGACTTGCAAGCTCTTGGAGGATTGGCTACATCAGGGGGTGTGTGTCCTATTATGCAAAGGAGCCCTGTAAGCTCTTGGAGGACTGGCTACATCAGGGGGGTATGGCCTAATACGCAAAGGAGCTCCTGCTAGAATTCCACCCCTGCCTCAAGCAATACAGGCCAGCTTCTTCCGAAGTCCTCTTACTTAAAAAGCCGTTTCTAATTCTGTACTTTCTAATTCTCCCTTTCTCACAAGACAAGAACTCGTGGACGTCCAATAAAATTACTGAGCAGTCGGGTTAAAACGGATAAAAGAAAGTCCTTCTTCACCCAAAGGGTGATTAACATGTGGAATTCACTGCCACAGGAGGTGGTGGCGGCTACAAGCATAGCCAGCTTCAAGAGGGGATTGGATAAAAATATGGAGCAGAGGTCCTTGAGTGGCTATTAGCCACAGTGTGTATATATGTGTGTGTGTGTGTGTGTGTACACACACACATATATTGGCCACTGTGTGACACAGAGTGTTGGACTGGATGGGCCACTGGCCTGATCCAACATGGCTTATCTTATGTTCTTATGTGACACAGAGTGTTGGACTGGATGGGCTACTGGCCTGATCCAACATGGCTTCTCTTACGTTCTTATGTGACACAGAGTGTTGGCCTCTCTTACATGGCCTCTCTTACGTTCTTATGTGACACAGAGTGTTGGACTGGATGGGCCATTGGCCTGATCCAACACGGCTTCTCTGATGTTCTTATGTGACACAGAGTGTTGGACTGGACGGGCCATTGGCCTGATCCAACACGGCTTCTCTGATGTTCTTACGTGACACAGAGTGTTAAGAACATAAGAGAAGCCATGTTGGATCAGGCCAACGGCCCATCCAGTCCAACACTCTGTATCACACAGTGGCCAATTATATATATATATATATACACACACACACACACACACACATATATACACACTGTGGCTAATATCCACTGATGGACCTCTGCTCCATATTTTTATCTAACCCCCTCTTGAAGCTGGCTATGCTTGTAGCCGCCACCACCTCCTGTGGCAGTGAGTTCCACATGTTAATCACCCTTTGGGTGAAGAAGGACTTCCTTTTATTCGTTTTAACCCGACTGCTCAGCAATTTCATCGAATGCCCACGAGTTCTTGTATTGTGAGAAAGGGAGAAAAGTACTTCTTTCTCTACCTTCTCCATCTCATGCATTATCTTGTCAACCTCTATCATGTCACCTCGCAGTCGACGTTTCTCCAAGCTGAAGAGCCCCAAGCGTTTCAACCTTTCTTCACAGGGAAAGTGTTGGAGGGGCCACTGGCCCGATCCAACAGGGCTTCTTATGTTCTTACCCTGACCTTTTAGGACCTTTCCCCTGTTAGCGTGGGAGACAGCAAATCAAAATCCAAAGTACACCGCAGCAACTCAAGAGTAGCGGGACCTTTCCCTTGTCTTGGGCCCCCTGGCGCCTTTTCTGCTTAATATCCTAAACACGGCACTACCATCTTGTGGCCACAGATGGCATTGCGCCCTGTGTCCCACATAAAAGCGTTCCTGAAACGGCTGATACAACAGCTGCTCTGCTTGTCTGAATTCTCAAAAGGCCGAAGAATGGGACTGTAGCGTTTCTGTTGAGCAGGGCCAGCTGAAGTTCCTCCACCCAGGAAAAGCGTCTCATAGCTAAGGCTGTTGACAGCGCCGCTCCCCGATGCTGTATAAACCGGTGTTTCTGTAAACCCATGACCAACGTTCCCCCTAAGCTGCAGAGTCTTGCGAGCAAAAATTCTACTTTGTGAGCTGCTTGCATTAAAGTCGTGAGCTGCTGGCATTCAAGTTGTGAGCTGCTGCATCAGTTAGTGTGCTCTGGGGCCATTTTTCCTGAGCGAAGACAAAAATGCTTGAGCTGGAGGCTAAAAATCTGTGAGCCGTCTCACGCTAACTCCCCACCCCATGCACTGCCACAACAGTTTTGTTCACTGGAGGAAGAACTTCTGCAGGTGCAAGCCTGCAAACAGGCAAAACGAACCGCTGCCTGTACAGGTGCCTTCTTTGTCACTGCCCCCCCACCCCCAGACCGTGTGGAATGGCCCGTCTGGAAAGGTCAGGAAGGCTCCTGGCTTTCTACTAACCATGCAAAACTGAATTATTCAAGTGAGCTTTTCTGCGTCAGCGGTAGAGTCACCCCATGCTAAATGATTTACAGAGTTACTTAAGTTTTTAGGGACTGCAGTTCAGGAGAGCCAGTTTGGTGTAGTGGTGAAGTGTGCGCACTCTTATCTGGGAGAACCGGGTTGGATTCCCCACTCCTCCACTTGCACCTGCTGGAATGGCCTTGGGTCAGCCATAGCTCTGGCAGAGGTTGTCCTTGAAAGGGCAGCTTCTGGCAGAACTCTCTCAGCCCCACCCACCTCACAGGGTGTTTGTTGTGGGGGGAGAAGATATAGGATATTGTAAGCCGCTTCTGATTTAGAGAGAAGGATGAGGTATAAATCTGCAGTCATCTTCTCCTTTGCTGTGGCGCTCAGCCTACTGAGACTAGGATCCTATTCTGCCTCTCTTAACGTGTCGTGTTGAGGCACACCCTTGCTGCAGTCCTGCTTTTAGATTTCCGATCGGTTCTACAAAATTAATCCTGTTGTATTGTTTATCGAACACCCCAAGTTGTCGATTGTGTTGATTCTCTCCGTGCAATCTGCTGTGAGTCTGAGTGAGAAAGGAGAACAGATTTAATTTATTTGGGGTTTTTTGCTGACAGGGTTTTCACGACAGGAGACTTCCGAGGTGGGTTGCCCTCATCCGCCTCCGCGTTATGCCCCCCCCCCGGCAATATTCCTTGGAGGTCGCCCATCCACATATTGTCCAAGGCTGACTCTGGTTAGCTTCTGTGATTTATTAAAAATGGGGCAAGCCAGGTCAGGGTCCCATCGTTTACCGAATGCCCCATCTTGTCCATAGTACTGATTCACTCTGTGAAATCCACTGCTTAGTCCAAGCGAGGAAGGTGGACTATAAATGCTTTAGATAGATAAATAAAATAAAATAAAGAAGAAGAAGAAATCAGGTTTATATCCCACCCTTCAATCTGAATCTCAGAGCAGCCTACAATCTCCTTTCCCTTCCTCCCCCACAGCAGACACCATCCGTGAGGTGGGTGGGGCTGAGAGAGCTCTGACAGAAGCTGCCCTTTCAAGGACAACTCCTACGAGAGCTACGGCTGGCCCAAGGCCATCTCAGCAGCTACAAGTGGAGGAGTGGGGAATCCAGCCCAGTTCTCCCAGATAGGAGTCAGCGCACTTCACCACCACCCCAAACTGGCTCTCTTCCAGTTACCTTCTCTTCCTCCCCCACAACAAACACTCTGCGAGGCAGGTGGGACTGAGAGAGCTCTCCCAGAAGCTGCCCTTTCGGGAACAACTCTTGCAAGAGCTATGGCTGACCCAAGGCCATGCCAGCAGCTGCCAGTGGAGGAGTGGGGAATCCAACCCTGTTCTCCCAGATAAGAGAGCTCTGGCTGACCCGAGGCCATTCCAGCAGCTGCCAGTGGAGGAGTGGGGAATCCAACCCTGTTCTCCCAGATAAGAGAGCTCTGGCTGACCCGAGGCCATTCCAGCAGCTGCCAGTGGAGGAGTGGGAATCCAACCCGGTTCTCCCAGATAAGAGTCCGCGCACTTCACCACCACCCCAAATGGGCATAGAGGTTTTTTCAGTGTCAGCTTTTCTTGCTGCCGCCTAAACCAGAGCCAAGCAACCTTTTCAAGGGGACTCCTCTTTCTGTTCCTTTTCAGCATCAACGTGTGTCCCCAGGACTGCTCGGGCCGGGGGGAGTGCCGGCCCAGCAACAACAGTCGAGTGGTGGAGTGCGAGTGTTCGGAGCACTGGAAGGGGGATGCCTGCGACGTCCCCCACTGCCCCAACGATTGCGGCTCCCCAGAGAGAGGGCGCTGCAGTGGGAACGGCACCCAAGGGTGTGAGTGTCACCCCGGCTGGCAAGGTAGGTGGCCCCCTATTGCCATTAGGGCCTCCTGATTTAACGTTGCATGTTTGAGAGGGGCGGGTTCGGGGGGGCGTTTGGCGTTTGTGTGCCGGTTAAAAAGAGCGAGAGTACAGGAGCACCTGAAAGGGTAACAAAATTTGTGGCATGGGAGGAGCTTTTGGGAGTCTCTGTTCCCTTCTAAAGATTCAGCGAATCATAGATTTGGAAGGGACCTCCAGGGCCATCTAGTCCAGCCCCCTGCACAATGCAGGAAACTCACAAACCCCTCCCCCTAAATTCACAGGATCTTCATTGCTGTCAGATGGCCATCTAGCCTCTGTTTCAAAACCTCCAAGGAAGGACAGCCCACCACCTCCTGAGTTGGAAGGGACCTCCAGGGTCATCTAGTCCAACCCCCTGCACAATGCAGGAAACTCACAAACATTTTCCCCTAAATTCATTGCTGTCAGATGGCCATCTAGCCTCTCTTTCAAAACCTCCAAGGAAGGAGAGCCCACCACCTCCTGAGTTGGAAGGGACCTCTAGGGTCATTTAGTCCAACCCCCTGCACAATGCAGGAAACTCACAAACGTTTCCCCCTAAATTCATTGCTGTCAGATGGCCATCTAGCCTCTCTTTCAAAACCTCCAAGGAAGGAGAGCCCACCACCTCCTGAGTTGGAAAGGACCTCCAGGGCCATTGAGTCCAACCCCCTGCACAATGCAGGAAACTCACAAATAACTCCCTCGAAATTCACAGGATCTTCATTGCTGTCAGATGGCCATCTAGCTTCTGTTTAAAAACCTCCAAGGAAGGAGAGCCCACCACCTCCCGAGGAGGAAGCCTGTTCCACTGAGGAACTGCTCTAACTGTCAGGAAGTTCTTCCTGATGTTGAGCCAGAAACTCTTCTGATTTAATTTCAACCTACTGTTTCTGGTTCTGCCTTCTGGGGCCACAGAAAACTATTCCACACCACCCTCTATAGGACAGCCCTTCAGGGACTTGAAGATGGAGATCCTATCACCTCTCAGCCGCCTCCTTTCCAGGCTAAACATGCCCAGCTCCTTCAACCTTTCCTCATGAGACTTGGTCTCCAGATCCTGTGTGAATGCCTCTCCCCTGGCACAAATTTTGTTACAGAATAATGTAGAAGAAAAAGTGCACAATTTGCACCAGTTAGGCGCATTTGGACCAAATTGGCTTTTTTCAGTGGTCAAGCAATATTTGTACATGTATTTATGTTTAAACAATTTTATTGATAACATATGGTTACAATATCTAATTATTTCATTACTATTTTTAGGGTTTGTAGAATCTTTCGGGCTCAAGTGCCGTGTTCTACTGGAGAAAGTTTTCTTCCTGACGTTTCGTTCTCCGCAGCTGAGAACGAAACGTCTGGAAGAAAAACTTTCTCCAGTAGAACACGGCACTTGAGCCCGAAAGATTCTACAAACCCTAATGATGATGCCAGCCGTGAAAACCTGAAATCTTTGATATATCACTACTATCTCTAACCCATATGATATTTTCCAATCCCCCCTCCCTCCGTTACTAGACTCCTGCCGAGGTTATATACTTAAGTTCAGTTATAAAGGTACCTTTAACCAATCAAAGTTCAATATCTTTCTTTTCTCATATTCATATTAAAAAATTGTCCAATGTCTTTTTACATTCCACTCTTTCTCTATATATCCTCTAAATTTCTTCCACTCCTTTTTAAACACCTCCAAATCATAGTCTCTTAAAGTTCTTGTTAATTTGTCCATCTCACTCCACGATAAAACTTTCACAATCCAATCCCATTTCTCTGGTATTTTTTCTTGCTTCCACAACTGCGCATACAATGTTCTAGCAGCTGAGAGCAAATACCAAATTAGAGTCCTATCTTCTTTTGGAAATTTTTCCATTTGTAATCCCAGCAGAAAAGTCTCTGCAACTTTTTAAAAGTCGTATCCCAAAATTTTAGAAATTTCTTGTTGTATCATCTGCCAAAACTTTTTCGCTTTTTCACAAGCCCGCCACATATGAAAAAAAGAACCTTCATGATTTTTACATTTCCAACATCTATCTGACATCTTTTTACTCATCTTTGCCAGTTTTTTCGGAGTCATATACCACCTATACATCATCTTAAAACAGTTCTCTTCAATGTTGATATTTTCATCGAGTTCTTCCAAAGATACTCCCATGTATCCATTTGTATTTCTCTGTTCACATTAATTGCCCATTTAATCATTTGAGATTTTACTACTTCTTCTTCTGTAGACCATTTCAATAGTAATTTATATACTTTCGATATTAATTTTTCGTTATCTCCAAGCAGAACCCTTCTCATATTTGTACATGTATTGAGGCTGCAATCAGGTGCATAGCCATTGACCCTCCACGTTGTGTGTAACTGCCCTTTCATGTACTTGATTGGCTCGATCTACAGATCCACTGACACTCAGAAACCCCCATGTTAAGGGCGGGCATTCCAAAGGGGAGGGAGTGCCTTACCTCTCTCTCTCTCTCTCGGCTTGGCTTCGCGAACGAAGATTTAAGAAGGGTGCAATAGTCCACGTCTGCTGCAGGCTGACAATAGTCCACGTCGCTGGTGGCTGACAAGACCAATGCGGGACAGGCAGGTCCGGCCACAGTGGCTGCAGGGAAAAGTCTGATTTGGGGTTGGTGCTGTAGCAGTGCGATTCTTCCTCCATCTCCTTTTGTCCTCAAGACCAGCTATGCGTGCGTTCTCAAAGGAAGAGGCAGCCTGGTGGATGGTGTGCCTCCATGCTTTGCGATCTGAGGCTAGGGTAGACCACTGGTGATGGTTGATGCAACAGGTACCAAGGGATTTCTTCAGGGAGTCCTTGTACCTCTTCTTTGGTGCCCCTCTATTTCGATGGCCGGTGGAGAGTTCGCCATACAGGGCAATCTTGGGAAGGCCTTACCTCTAAGCAGACGTAAATACACACTCGAAATGGTACTTATTTATATCCCATCCTGTATGCTTAATAGCAAAGGTGGAAGTTGGGTTTTTTACATTGGATTGCGTCTTTCCCCTCCCAGGTACCGACTGCTCAATTCCTGTCCCGGCAAACAGGTCGTTTTGGACTCGGGAGGAATTCCACGTCCCCAAACTTCCCAGAGCATCCCATAAAGCCGTGGTCCATGATGATATCATGTGGGTGGTCGGCGGTTACATGTTCAATCACACGGACTCCCAGATGGTGTTGGCGTGAGTAAAATGGAAAGTTATCGCTTTCTCAAGGTTAAAACAAGATCAGGTCCCGTGTGTGTGTGGGGACGGGGGGTGGTGGTGGTGGAATGATCTCCTGCAATCTCCTGTTAGGTGATCTGCCCTGAGCCAGTTCACAGGAAAGGGTGGATATCTGGAGTCCTTCAAGTCCTTTGAAGATAGGCTGAAGGAGCTGGGGATGTTCAGCCTGGAGAGGAGGCGGCTGAGAGGTGATACGATCCCCATCTTCAAGTACCTGAAGGGCTGTCCTATAGAGGGTGGTGTGGAATTGTTTTCTGTGGCCCCGAAAGGCAGGACCAGAACCAGTGGGTTGAAATTAAATCAGAAGAGTTTCTGGCTCAACATCAGGAAGAACTTCCTGACCGTTAGAGCGGTTCCTCAGTGGAACAGGCTTCCTTCCTCGGGAGATGGTGGGCTCTCCTTCCTTGGGGTGGAATTGTTTTCTGTGGCCCCGGAAGGCAGGACCAGAACCAATGGGTTGAAATTAAATCAAAAGAGTTTCCGGCTCAACATTAGGAAGAACTTCCTGACGGTTAGAGCGGTTCCTCAGCGGAATAGGCTTCCTCTTCGGGAGGTGGTGGGCTCTCCTTCCTTGGAGGTTTTTAAGCAGAGGCTGGATGGCCCTCTGACAGCAATGAAGAGCCTCAGAATTTAGGGGGAGGTGTTTGTGAGTTTCCTGCATTGTGCAGGGGGTTGGACTAGATGACCCAAGAGGTCCCTTCCAACTCAGAGGAGGTGGTGGGCTCTCCTTCCTTGGAGGTTTTTCAACAGAGGCTAGATGGCCATGTGACAGCAATGAAGATCCTGTGAATTTAGGGGGAGGAGTTGGTGAGTTTAGAGCAGTTCCTCAGTGGAACAGGCTTCCTCTTTGGGAGGTGGTGGGCTCTCCTTCCTTGGAGGTTTTTCAGCAGAGGCTAGAGGGCCATCTGACAGCGATGAAGATCCTGTGAATTTAGGGGGAGGTGTTTGTGAGTTTCTTGCATTGTGCAGGGGGTTGGACTAGATGACCCTGGAGGTCCCTTCCAACTCTATGATCCTATAAGTCCACAAAATAAATAAAATAAAATAAAAATAATCATGCTCCTCCGGTTGGAATGTCTTGCACTGGGAGCCTGACTGCAGTTTTGCTTTACCCTCCTGACAAGGATGTTCTCCCAGGTGCCCTGAGAATCAGCCTTAGAGACCAACAAGTTTTCAGGGGGCACAGAAGCTTTTGAGAATCAAATTTTCCTTCATCAGGTATAAGAAGGAATTAGGCTTTTTATTCCTTACAAAAATCAGGGCTTCTTCTGAGCAGGAATGCAGAGGAACACAGTTCCGCTTGGCTTGGTGTCAGGTAAAAGGCAAAGGTGCAAGCACCAGTCGTTTCTGACTCTGGGGTGACGTCGCATCATGACGTTTTCACGGCAGACTTTTTTGTTACAGGGTGGTTGGCCGTTGCCAGTTTGCTGTAGTGGTGAAGTGTTTGGACTCTTCTTTGGAAGAACCAGGCTTGATTCCCCCACTCCTCCACTTGCAGCTGCTGGAATGGCCTTGGGTCAGCCAGAGCTCTCTTATCTGAGAGAACTGAGAATCCAACCCGCTTCTCCCAGATAAGAGAGCTCTGGCTGACCCAAGGCCATTCCAGCAGGTGCAAGTGGAGGAGTGGGGAATCAAACCCGGTTCTCCCAGATAAGAGAGCTATGGCTGACCCAAGGCCACTCCAGCAGCTGCAAGTGGAGGAGTGGGGAATCAACCCTGCTTCTCCCAGATAAGAGTCCGCACACTTAACCATTACACCAAACTGGCTCTCTTTTAGACCAACAAAGTTTTATTCAAGGTGTGAGCTTGTGTCTTCACTGAAGAAGTGTGCATGCTCCTGGAAGCTCGTACCTTCAATAAAACTTTGTTGGTCTTAAAGGTGCCAGTGGGCACTAACTTTATCCTATTGCTTCAGACCAACTCAGCTGCCCACCTGGATCTGCATAAAGGTGGTAGTTAGTCTTATCCAAGTCGTCATGACTGAATCTGTTTCCGTTTGATTGGCGGGTTTTTAGTTTACCTTTGTTACCTTTGAGCCGGGCTTTTTTTGCAGCAGGAATTCCTTTGCATATTAGGACACCCCTCCCCACATGTAGCCAGTTCTTCCGGAGCTTACAGGAGGCCCTGTACTAAGAGCCCCGTGATGCAGAGTGGCAAAGCTGCAGCACTGCAGTCCAAGCTCTCTGCTCACAACCTGAGTTCGATCCCGGTGGAAGCTGGGTTCAGGTAGCCGCTTCCAGGTTGACTCAGCCTTCCATCCTTCCGAGGGCGGTGAAAGGAGTCCCCAGCTTGCTGGGGGGAAAGCGGAGATGACTGGGGAAGGCAATGGCAAACCGCCCCGTTAAAAGGTCTGCCATGAAAACGTTGTGAAAGTCGGAAACGACTGGTGCTTGCACAGGGGACCTTTCCTTTGAAGAGCCCCGTGGCACAGAGTGGTAAAGCTGCGGTACTGCAGTCGGAGCCCTCTGCTCACGACCTGAGTTCGATCCCCGGTGGAAGCTGGGTTTTCAGGTCGCTGGCTCCAAGTTGACTCAGCCTTCCATCCTTCCAAGGTCGGTCAAGGGAGTCCCCAGCTTGCTGGGGGGAAAGTGTAGATGACTGGGGAAGGCAATGGCAAACCACCCCGTAAAATGGTCTGCCGTGAAAATGTTGTGAAAGCGACGTCATCCCAGAGTCGGAAACGACTGGTGCTTGCACAGGGGTGTACCTTGACCTTTTGTAGTTTACATGCAACCTTTTGGGGGCGTTTGTCCTTGGTTTTCCACCTTCTGCCTCATGAATCAAGGCATGCCAACAGCCCGGTTTGTTCTTGAATGCTGAAATGCGTGTCCATATATTTTTCCGCCCTCTGTTTCGCAGGTATGACCTTGTGGCCAAAGAATGGCTTCCTTTGAACAGCAGCGTCAACGCCGTGGTGATCAGATATGGGCATTCGGTGGCCCTACACGAAGTAAGTGGCTTTTGCTCTTCGCTTGGTACTTCCCTTCTCCTTTGAACATATGAACACGTGAAGCTGCCTTCTGCTGAATCAGACTCTCCTGGGTCCATCAAAGTCAGCATTGTCTACTCAGACTGGCAGCGGCTCTCCAGGGTCTCAAGCTGAGGTTTTTCACGCCTACTTGCCTGGACCCTGTTTAGTTGGAGATGCCGGGGATTGAACCTGGGACCTTCTGCTTACCAAGCAGATGCTCTACCCCCGAGCCACCTCCCCTCCCCTTTAGTGGCTCTTCAGGGTCTCCAGCTGAGGTTTTTCATACCTACTTGCCTGGACCCTTTTTAGTCGGAGATGCCGGGGATTGAACCTGGGACCTCCTGCTTACCAAGCAGATGCCCCAATGTGCATTACTTTGCACAAAAAATGCAAGCTAGTGACCAATTTACTAAGAAGTAATAAAAAACATGTCAAATCACTGGTCATCTTTAGTCCATATGGTGCATCCAGTATGCCTCTTTTTGCAGCAGGATCTTGTGCACGTCTTCCTTTCTGTCTGTTCATATTTGTATGAGGTGGAAGAGGGTTGGTGGTGTCTGAATGCGGGGTGACATGATAGAGGTTTACAAGATAATGCATGGGATGGAGAAAGAGAAAGAAGTACTTTTCTCCCTTTCTCACAATACAAGAACGCGTGGGCATTCGATGAAGCAGTCAGGTTAAAAAGGATAAAAGGAAGTCCTTCTTCACCCAAATGGTGATTAACATGTGGAATTCACTGCCACAGGAGGTGGCGGCGGCTACAAGCATAGCCAGCTTTAAGAGGGGATTGGATAAAAATACGGAGCAGAGGTCCATCAGTGGCTATTAGCCACAGTGTATATATATATATATATTGGCCATTGTGTGACACAGAGTGTTGGACTGGATGGGCCATTGGCCTGATCCAACATGGCTTCTCTTATGTTCTTAATGTCCTTCTGAGATTTTTGTATAATATTTTCTTTTGTTAGTGGTCCCAGGTCTGATGAAAAATTGGAAAGAAACAAGTACTTAATCGATTGGCTTGTCACCACACTGCTTTGGGACTTGAATATACATGTTTTGGACATTTGGGCTGGTTTCTATGTATTTCTTAGTAAATTGGTCACTAGCTCGTATTTTTTGTTGTGGATTCTGTGAATTAGGCAGATCTTGAGACGGAAGGCAGGAAGGGTTGCATCCGTATTTAGACCTTGTGGCCGTTTCTTACAGAAGGATAGCATAGTATGGAGAAAAAATAGCCGGCTGGAAGGAAGGAAGATTCCCTGAGAGTAGCAACCTACCCATCAAAGAGTGGTGGTGGGTTCTCCTTCCTTGGAGGTTTTTAAACAGAGGCTAGATGGCCATCTGACAGCAATGAGGATCCTGTGAATTTAGGGGGAGGTCCTTGTGAGTTTCCTGCATTGTGCAGGGGGTTGGACTAGATGGCCCTGGAGGTCCCTTCCAACTCTAGGATTCTATTAGGAAGAACTTCCTGACCTCAGTGGAAGAGGCTTCCTCCTTGGGAGGTGGTGGGCTCTCTTTCCCTGGAGGTTTTTTAGCAGAGGTTAGATGGCCATCTGATAGCAATGAAGATCCTGTGAATTTAGGGGGAAGTGTTTGTGGGTTTCCTGCATTGTGCAGGGGGTTGGACTAGATGGCCCTGGAGGTCTCTTCCAACTCTATGATTCTAAGAACTTTCTGACCGCTAGAGCGGTTCCTCAGTGGAAGAGGCTTCTTCCTTGGGAGGTGGTGGGCTCTCTTTCCCTGGAGGTTTTTTAGCAGAGGTTAGATGGCCATCTGATAGCAATGAAGATCCTGTGAATTTAGCGGGAAGTGTTTTTGGGTTTCCTGCATTGTGCAGGGGGTTGGACTAGATGGCCCTGGAGATCTCTTCCAACTCTATGATTCTAAGAACTTCCTGACCGTTAGAGCGGTTCCTCAGTGGAACAGGCTTCTTCCTTGGGAGGTGGTGGACTCTCCTTCTTTGGGGGTTTTTCAACAGAGGCTAGATGGCCATCTGACAGCAATGAGGATCCTGTGGATTTGGGGTAGGTATTTGTGGGTTTCCTGCATTGTGCAGGGGGTTTGACTAGCTAGCCCTGGAGGTCCCTTCCAACTCTAGGATTCTATTAGGAAGAACTTCCTGACCGTTAGAGTGGTTCCTCAGTGGAAGAGGCTTCCTCCTTGGGAGGTGGTGGGCTCTCTTTCCCTGGAGGTTTTTTAGCAGAGGTTAGATGGCCATCTGATAGCAATGAAGATCCTGTGAATTTAGGGGGAAGTGTTTGTGGGTTTCCTGCATTGTGCAGGGGGTTGGACTAGGTGGCCCTGGAGGTCTCTTCCAACTCTATGATTCTAAGAACTTTCTGACCGCTAGAGCGGTTCCTCAGTGGAACAGGCTTCTTCCTTGGGAGGTGGTGGGCTCTCCTTCCCTGGAGTTTTTTCAGCAGAGGTTTGATGGCCATCTGACAGCAATGAAGATCCTGTGAATTTAGGGGGAGGTGTTTGTGGGTTTCCTGCATTGTGCAGGGGGTTGGAGTAGATTACCCTGGAGGTCCCTTCCAACTCTATGATTCTATGAAGGGATAGCATCAGAGCAGCACAAGGGATGATGATCCTGGCCTCTCTATCTTCCTGACTCTCTATCGTCCCCCCCCCCCCAAAGTCTGAGGCTATGAGATAGTGCAGAGTCCTTCACTTCCAACAGAAGCTAGGTCACTTTGAAGTCTGTCGGTTCTTGAGATGCGATGGTGAAGTGGCTGCGTGTCGATCGGCATCGCTGTACAAATACGCGTGCGCAACCTTATCTTGCATTTGCTGCAGCGCTTCAGACTCTGAACGTTCCGGTATCGGGTCACCTTTGAATTCACTCTCTTCTCCCCCCCCTCCCCAGAATAAAATCTACATGTACGGAGGCAAAATAGATGAGACGGGGAACGTGACCAGCGAGCTGTGGGTCTTCCACATCGCAAACCAGTCCTGGGTTCGAGAGGTCCCCAAAGCCAAGGAGCAGTATGCTGTCGTGGGCCATTCAGCGCATATCGTCACGAGGGACGACGGCAGCGTCGTGATGCTGGTCATCTTTGGGCACTGTGCTCTCTACGGGTACATCAGCAGCGTGCAGGAATATAATCTGGGTAGGTAGCACTTCGATGGCGGCTGTCGATCTCTCGTTCATCGTGGGGAGTTTCTGATCCAAACGGGAGCATTTGGCCTTGTGCTGTCCCCAAACTCTTTGACCTTTCTAATTAATGACGGTGTCTCATGCACCATTAGTCCCCATCGTGTCTGCGTTGGCTGGAGTCTCTTCTTCTGGAGAGCCAGTTTGGTGTAGTGGTTAAGCCTGCGGACTCTTATCCGGGTTTGATTCCCCACTCCTCCACTTGCAGCTGCTGGAATGGCCTTGGGTCAGCCATAGCTCTGGCAGAGGTTGTCCTTGAAAGGGCAGCTGCTGTGAGAGCCCTCTCAGCCCCACCCACCTCACAGGGTTTGATTCTCCACTCCTCCGTTTGCAGCTTCTGGAATAGCCTTGGGTCAGCCAGAGCTCTCCCAGAGGTTGTCCTTGAAAGGGCAGCTGCTGTAAGAGCTCTCTCAGCCCCACCCACCTCACAGGGTGTCTGTTGTGGGGGGAGAAGACATAGGAGATTGAAAGCCGCTCTGAGTCTCTGATTCAGAGAGGAGGGTGGGGTATAAATCGGCAGTCTTCTTCTTGACTGAACGGCCCATAGGATAGAATGGAGGGATCAGGCCTGTGCCGCTGTGTGACTCTAGAGAAGGGGATTTGAACTTTAAACCCTTTCTCTGGTGTGGCGCTGCAGAGGGGCGGGCAAAGTTAGCTTTGCCTAGGACACAAAACGCTCTAAGTCCAGCCCTGGTGGAGAAGGTGCTGTTGTGTTGTTTTGAGAGCCAGTTTGGTGTAGTGCAGGAGTGGCCAACGGTAGCTCTCCAGATGTTTTTTGCCTACAACTCCCATCAGCTTCAGCCAGCATGGCCAATGGCTGGGGCTGATGGCAGTTGTAGGCAAAAAACATCTGGAGAGCTACCGTTGGCCACCCCTGGTGTAGTTAAGTGTGCAGACTCTTCTCTGGGAGAACCGGGTTTGATTCCTCCACTCGCACCTGCTGGCATGGCCTTGGATCAGCCATAGCTCTCGCAGCGTTGTCCTTGAAAGGGCAGGTCCTGGGAGAGCTCTCTCAGCCCCACCCACCTCCCAGGGTGTCTGTTGTAAAGGAGATTTCAGAGTTAATGGTGGAGTATAAATCCAGTTTCTTCTGCATAGAGGGTGGAGAGAGTTGACAAAGAGAAATTCCTCCCCCTTCCCCCAGAAACCCAAAATCTTCTCGTTATCCCTGGGCCAAAAGAAGCCCGCCTAAAATCTGCTAGGGACAGGGCCTTCTCTGTTATGGCCCCTACATGGTGGAACCAGCTGCCGGAAGAGGTGAGGGCCCTGCGGGACCTTATTCAGTTCCGCAGGGCCTGTAAGACAACCCTCTTCCGGCTAGCTTACACCTAACTGATATAGGAAATTAAATGTTGCTCTATCAGATCCTTGTTATGCATACTGCCGAAATGCTTAATGTTTTTAATGTTTTAAATGTTTTTAATGTTTTAAATGTTTATATATTTAAATACCAATTTAATATTATGTTGACTTATCTGTTGTAAGCCGCCCTGAGCCACCTTGGTGGGAAGGGCGGGATATAAATCATTCATTCATTCATTCATTCATTCATTCATCCATCCATCCATCCATTCATTCATTCATTCATTCATTCATTCATTCATTCATTCATTCATTCATTCATTCATAACTAACTAACTAACTAACTAACTAACTAACTAACTAACTAGAACTTGATGCCCTCCAATGAAGCTGTTGAATAGTGCAACAGTTTTTATACTGTGAGCCGCCCTGAACCTGCTTCAGTGGGGAGGGTGGGATATAAATCCAATCCAATCCAATCCAATCCAATCAATAAAATGAAATACATTCAGGGTGGACAAAAGGAAATACCTTACACAAGAAGTGATTAAAATGCAGGTTTTGCCACTGGAGGATGTAGTGACAGCCACAGACATGGAACAAAGTAGGAGTCCAGTCGCACCTTGAAGACCAACAAAGATTGATTCAGAACATGAGCTTTCGCGTGCATGCATCCATCTTCAGACGAGGGGATCGGGTACAGTGGGCTGAAACACATGTAGTTGGTGGGTTAAGAATGTAAACTGATACGAAGTTAGGGTCAAATGGCGAAATAGTGTAATAAATCCCCTATGTTACCAGAATGGGTCAGCAGGATTCCACCCTGTAGCTCAGGGGTGTCAAACATGAAGTTTGGAGGCTGAATCAGGCCCCCAGAGGGCTCCTATCATGCCTCCGAGCAACTGGCTGTCATCTGTTTCCTTCTCCCTCTCTCTTGCTTCCTTCTGCCTCACAGCTTGGCAAGGCTTGCTCAATTGCACAGGAACTACAGAGCAAAGCCTCTGTTTCCTCCATTGGCTGAGGCTCCTCCCCTGGGGAGGAAGGGGGGAAGGAATAGCTTGCTTTGCCAGGCTCTCTCAATTGCACAGCAGAGCTACTGAGCCAAGTCTCTGTTTCCTCCATTGGCTGAAGCTCCTCCCTTGAGGAGGAAGGGAGAAGGAATAGCTTGCTTTGCCAGGCTCTCTCAATTGCACAGCAGAGCTACTGAGCCAAGTCTCTGTTTCCTCCATTGGCTGAGGCTCCTCCCTTGGGGAAGAAGGGGGGAGGAATAGCTTGCTTTGCCAGGCTCTCTCAGTTGCACAGCAGAGCTACTGAGCAAAGACTCTGTTTCCTCCATTGACTGAGGCTCCTCCCTTGGGGAGGAAGGGGGGAGGAATAGTTTGCTTTGTCAGTCTCTCTCAATTGCACAGCACAGCTACTGAGCCAAGTCTCTGTTTCCTCCATTGGCTGAGGCTCCTCCTTTGGGGAGGAAGGGGGGAGGAATAGTTTGTTTTGCCAGGCTCTCTCAATTGCACAGCAGAGCTACTGAGCCAAGTCTCTGTTTCCTCCATTGGCTGAGGCTCCTCCAAGTCTCTGTTTCCTCCATTGGCTGAGGCTCCTCCCTTGGGGAGGAAGGGGGGAAGAATAGCTTGCTTTGTCAGTCTCTCTCAATTGCACAGCACGGCTACTGAGCCAAGTCTCTGTTTCCTCCATTGGCTGAGGCTCCTCCTTTGGGGAGGAAGGGGGGGGAGGAATAGTTTTTTTGCCAGGCTCTCTCAATTGCACAGCAGAGCTACTGAGCCAAGTCTCTGTTTCCTCCATTGGCTGAGGCTCCTCCCTTGGGGAGGAATAGCTTGTTTTGCCAGGCTCTCTCAATTGCACAGCAGAGCTACTGAGCCAAGTCTCTGTTTCCTCCATTGGCTGAGGCTCCTCCCTTGGGGAGGAATAGCTTGCTTTGCCAGGCTCTCTCAATTGCACAGCAGAGCTTCTGAGCCAAGCCTCTCTTCCTTCTATTGGCTGAGGCTCCTCCCCCACCCGATCCCCCTGGGGAAGGAAGGAAAAAGCCAGAGCTTCCTTTGCCCAGTTCCCTGGATCCCATGGGAGAAATACAAAAGAAAGCACCTTTAAGACCAACGAGTGCTCATGTTTTAAGCATGTTTTATGTTTTTTAAAAAATATATATATATTTGTTTTTGTCTGTGTCCTTTATAAAATTTATATCTCTGCTACCTGATCTGAAATAGGTACATACTCGGCCCAGCCAGACACGGTCCGGGTCTCATTTACGTCAGATCCGGCACTCAGAACAGATGCGTTCGACGCCCTTCTGTAGCTGCTTGGAGCAGGGCGCTGGTGTTGGATTGTAAAACTCCTCTGACGGTTGAGCCTAGCTGCTGCATACCTGTCCATCTTTCTCTCTTAGCGACAAACACGTGGAGCATTTTGCAGACGGAAGGCGCGTTAGTGCAAGGAGGGTACGGCCACAGCAGCGTGTACGATCCGAGCACCAGGTCCGTCTACACCCACGGCGGCTACAAGGCGTTCACTGCCAACAAGTACAGGCTGACGGACGACTTGTACAAGTTTGAAATCAACAGCCACACCTGGTAGGTGTATATCGAGAGAACTGTGGCGCGAGAGAGTTTGCTTCCTTTTTTTAATTCAGAGTTTGCAGCAGGGGTGGGGAACCGCAGTCCCGAGGGCCATATTCGGTCCTCGAGGTTACTTGGTGTGGCCCGCGGGGATTGCTGGACTGAACCGAACCATGTGGGAGCCTCCCTGGGGACTGGCTGGCCAGCGAGGATCGTGGGGCCCAGCCACGCTGTGCAGCAGCCTCCCCAGGGCCAGGCAGGGATCACAGGGCCCAGATGTACTGTGCGGCAGCCTCCCTGGGGCCTGGCTGGCCGGCCAGAATTGCTGCAGGGCCTGGAAAAGTTACTGTCACAGTTCAGTTTGCACTTGATTATCCCAGAAGGTGTGGCCTAATATGCTAATATTAGGGGATGTGGTCTAATATGCTACTGAGTTCCTGCTGGGCTTTTTCTACAAAAAAAGCCCTGGACCTATGCATTTGCCTAGGGCAGTGGGCCGGGTGTGTGTCTTTGTGCCAGGTTAGGCCCTTCCCACATGACTTCAAATAGAAAAATAATTCTTTGCATTAATTTTGCTGGCCTGAATCGTTCTCCCTCGGCGGAGCACTGTTTTTTAAGTTGATAATTTCTTATGGCCCGCAAATGATGTTATAAATATCCATATGGCCCTTGGCAGAAAAAAGGTTCCCCACCCCTGGTTTGCAGCCTGAAGCGGTGATCAACCGAAGCACAGTAGCGCTTGAATTGGGAGGGCGAGTCTGCTATGACCTGAAATTAAATTGGAAGATAAAATTGGAAACGTCTCGGCGGGAGAGCGTGGGCACGAGCGTTGTGGCTATGGACTTTGGAACCTTTTTCTCCATTGCGGTAGGGGGCTTGGAAGAGTCTGCCCGCCAGATAGAAATGCTTTGGGACGTGTGGGCCACACTGAGAATTAGATGTCACTTGGTGCTGTGATGTAGCCCCGTGGTGCAGAGTGGTAGAGCTGCAGTACTGCAGTCGGAGCCCTCTGCTCATGACCTGAGTTCGATCCTGGCGGAAGCTGGGTTCAGGTAGCTGACTCAAGGTTGACTCAGCCTTCCATCCTTCCGAGGTCGGTCAAATGAGTCCCCAGCTTGCTGGGGGGAAAGCGGAGATGACTGGGGAAGGCAATGGCAAAACATCCCATAAAAAGTCTGCCGTGAAAACGTCCTGATGCAACATCACCCCAGAGTCGGAAGCGACTGGTGCTTGCACAGGAGACTACCTTTACCTTATTTGATGCTATGAGCCCCTCTCCGTGACTGGCTAAGAAGGGCTGGGGCAGGGCTAGGGAACGCTGGCTCTCCAGATGTTTTTTTGCCTACAACTCCCATCAGCCCCAGCCATCGGCCACGCTGGCTGGGGCTGATGGGAGTTGTAGGCAAGAAAACATCTGGAGTGCCAACATTCCCTACCCCTATGAAGCTGCCTTATACTGAATCAGACCCTCGGTCCATCAAAGTCAGTATTGTCTTCTCAGACTGGCAGCGGCTCTCCAGGGTCTCAAGCTGAGGTTTTTCACACCTATTTTCCTGGACCCTTTTGAGTTGGAGATGCCGGGGATTGAACCTGGGACCTTCTGCTTACCAAGCAGATGCTCTACCACTGAGCCACCGTCCCTCCCCCGTCCCTCCCCCGTCCTTCCCTTATCCCTGGCCACTGGGGGAAACTTGAATTAACTGGCATTTTTAATACATCGGTACGTGTGTTAGGATAGCGAAAATGAACATTTGCTAAGATGTGTTCTTAACCATTCGACTATCGTCTTGTACAAAAGCAGGTTCTAAAGTCTACAGGGCTGATGGATTTAAATTTGTAACAGAAGGGTGATGAATGCCTTTTAAAAAAAATCAGAGAAGCGTTTATCCTCGCCATCACTATATCTAATTCTCATCATGGCCAAGTCTGTGGATATTTAAATTCAGAGATGGGAGTTATGGATGAACAAGACAGATCTTAGGGGATGGTAGCAAGTTTCCCTCTAAGCTGCAGAGCAGGGCTGGCCAACGGTAGCTCTCTGGATGTTTTTTGCCTACAACTCCCATCAGCCCCAGCCATTGGCCATGCTGGCTGGGGCGGATGGGAGTTGTAGGCAAAAAAACATCTGGAGAGCTACCGTTGGCCACCCCTGCTGCAGAGTGTTTGGAGCAAAAATTCTACTGTGGGATTCTACTGGCATTAAAGTTGTGAGCGACTACATAAATTATTGTGCTCTGGGGCCATTTTTCCTGAGCTAAGACAAAAATGTGTGGACTGGAGGCTAAAAATCTGTGAGCCGGCTCACGCTAACTCAGCGTAGAGGGAACACTGGATGGTAGTATTTGAAACCCATTCCTTTTTTTTTCTTTTCTTTTCCCTTTTCAATTTTCCACAGGACGATTCTAAAAGACAGCAAGTTCTCCCGCTACTTGCATTCCGCCGTGATCATCAGCGGGACCATGCTGGCATTCGGAGGGAACACCCACAACGACACGTCTATGAGCCACGGCGCCAAATGCTTTTCTTCCGATTTTATGGCGTACGACATAGGTGAGCACTTTTGAGATGCAGAATTAAACCTGGGCTGCAAACACGAAGGTTAGTTCTAGCTAGGGACTCGACTAACTTCCAGATGCTTTAGAGCAGGAACTCTATTAATGCTTCAGAGGCCGTTCCTCAGTTCATCCCTTCCCACTTTTTGCTCTTAAGAACATCAGAAGAGCCCTGCTGGATCAGACCAGTGAAGGTCCATCTAGTCCAGCCTCCTGTCTCACACAGAGGCCAGCCAGTTCCTCTGGAGGGCTAACAACAGGGCAGAGAGGCCGAGACCTTCCCCTGAGAAGAACATCAGAAGAGCCCTGGTGGACCAGACCAGGGAGGGTTCATCTAGTCCAGCCTCCTGTCTCACACAGGGGCCAGCCAGTCCCTCTGGAGAACCAACAACAGGGCAGAGAGGCCGAGGCCTTCCCCTGATAAGAACATCAGAAGAGCCCTACTGGATCAATGAAGTGGTCTGTCTAGTCCAGCATCCTGTCTCATACAGTGAGACACATCCTGTCTCATACAGTTCCTCTGGAGGGACAACAACAGGGCACAGAGGCTGAGACCTTTCCCTCATAAGAACATCAGAAGAGCCCTGCTGGATCAGACCAGCGAGGGTCCATCTAGTCCAGTATCCTGTCTCACACAGTGGCCAACCAGTTCCTTTGGAGGACCAACAACAGGGCAGAGAGGCTGAGGCCTTCATAAGAACATCAGGAGAGCCCTGCTGGATCAGACCACGGAGGGTCCATCTAGTCCAGTATCCTGTCTCACACAGGGGCCAACCCGTTCCTCTGGAGAACCAACAACAGGGCAGAGAAGCTGAAGTCTTCCCCTGATAAGAACTTCAGAAGAGCCCTGCTGGATCAGTGAAATGGTCCGTCTAGTCCAGCCTCCTGTCTCACACAGTGGCCAGTCAGTTCCTCTGGAGGGACAACAGGGCACAGAGGCCGAGGCCTTCCCCTGATGTTGCCTCCTGGCTCTGGGATTCAGAGGTTGCCTGCCTCTGAATGTGGAGGTTCCCCTCAGCCACCATGGCTAGTAGCCACTGATAGACCTTTCCTCAGCGAATCTGTCCATGCGCCAGTCTGGAGAGGCAGAGCTCTCTTTGCCATGCCACGCGTCAACAATGAAAAAACAGGGACGGGGAAAAAGACTAAGCAATGGGAACAATGTGCTAAATTGCACAAAACGCACGAAAAACACGCAAAACGCTAGCAATACGTATGGCAAGAGTCAAAATGTAACACGCACACTGTTACCAATAAATACAATGATCCAAAAATGCATAAACCAAACCACCAAGTTCCAATACAATTCCAGGCTTCCAAGGAATATGTAAAGAATATTCAGCACTCATAAGAACATAAGAGAAGCCATGTTGGATCAGGCCAGTGGCCCATCCAGTCCAACACTCTTTGTCACATAAGAGAAACCATGTTGGATCAGGCCAGTGGTCCATCCAGTCCAACACTCTGTGTCACACAGTGGTGAAAAACCAGGTGCCATCAGGAGGTCCACCAGTGGGGCCAGGGCACTGGAAGCCCTCCCACTGCTACCCCCCACAAAGCACCGAGAAGACAGTACCACTGCCCCAGACTTAAGAACATAAGAGAAGCCATGTTGGATCAGGCCAATGGCCCATCCAGTCCAACACTCTGTGTCACACAGTGGTGAAAAACCAGGTGCCATCAGGAGGTCCACCAGTGGGGCCAGGGCACTGGAAGCCCTCCCACTGCTACCCCCCACAAAGCACCGAGAAGACAGTACCACTGCCCCAGACTTAAGAACATAAGAGAAGCCATGTTGGATCAGGCCAGTGGCCCATCCAGTCCAACACTCTGTGTCACAGAAGAACATAAGAGAAGCCCTTTTGGATCAGGCCAATGGCCCATCCAGTTCAACACTCTGTGTCACACTGTGGCCAAAATTCCAGGTGCCATCAGGAGGTCCACCAGTGGGGCCAGGACACTGGAAGCCCTCCCACTGTGCCTCCCCCCAGCACCAACAATACAAAGCATCACTGCCCCAAAGAGAGAGTTCCATCTATACCCTGTGGCTAATAGCCACTCATGGACCCTTGTTCTTAAGAACATAAGAGAAGCCATGTTGGATCAGGCCAGTGGCCCGTCCAGTCCAACACTCTGTGTCACACAGTGGCCAAAAAACCCAGATGCCCTCAGGAGGTCCACCAGTGGAGCCAGGACAGTAGAAGCCCTCCCACTGTGCCCCCCCAAGCACCAAGAATACAGAGCATCACTGCCCCAGATAGAGAGTGAGAGTAGTATGAATATAAATTCTCCAAATGTGCACTCAAGAGTAGTATGAATATAAATTTTCCAAATGTGCATAAAGTAGGTTCTGAATGGAATTTCAGTCATTATACTTCCCTTTTCGATAGATGTCTTTATCAAGAGATGCACATATAAACAACTTAAGCCTTTACACTGAGGTTCTCAACACTATGCGTCAAGTTCGGAATATATTTATTTTAATGCTTTTTATCTCTGGAGCCTCACAGCCTCTGTAACAGAACTCTTGAGTGTTGAATAGGCTTTATATATTCCTTGGAAGTCTGGAATTGTATTGGAACTTGGTGTTTTGGCATATGTATTTTTGACTGTTGTTTTTAGAAGAAGAAGATAGTGGATTTATATCCCGCCCTCCACTCCGAAGAGTCTCAGAGCGGCTCACAATCTCCTTTACCTTCCTCCTCCACAACAGACACCCTGTGAGGTAGATGAAGATATTGGATTTATATCCCGCCCTCCACTCCGAAGAGTCTCAGGGCGGCTCACAATCTCCTTTCCCTTCCTCCCCCACAACAGACACCCTGTGAGGTAGATGAAGATATTGGATTTATATCCCACCCTCCACTTCGAAGAGTCTCAGACCGGCTCACAATCTCCTTTCCCTTCCTCCCCCACAACAGACACCCTGTGAGGTAGATGAAGATATTGGATTTATATCCCGCCCTCCACTCCGAAGAGTCTCAGAGCGGCTCACAATCTCCTTGCCCTTCCTCCCCCACAACAGACACCCTGTGAGGTAGATGAAGATATTGGATTTATATCCCGCCCTCCACTCCGAAGAGTCTCAGAGCGGCTCACAATCTCCTTTCCCTTCCTCCCCCACAACAGACACCCTGTGAGGTGGGTGGGGCTGAGAGGGCGCTCACAGCAGCTGCCCTTTCAAGGACAACCTCTGCCAGAGCTATGGCTGACCCAAGGCCATTCCAGCGGGTGCAAGTGGAGGAGTGGGGAATCAAACCCGGTTCTCCCAGATAAGAGTCCGCCCACTGAACCACTACACCAAACGGGCTCTCCTGGCTTTTATTGGCAAGTGTGGAGAAACGCCATTTTAGTCAGTGGTGGTGCTTCATTTGGCAGGGGTCAGTAAATCCCTCAGCAGGCTTTGTAGCCTTCCCCTCTCTCCCCCCCTCCCTTCCAGAGCCAAACCAACAACTCTAGGGGGAAAATCTCCTAGAGCGGCAGGAAGTTCTTTTGTTCTTGCCATGTGTTAGGCAGGAAGAGAGTTCAGTTCTCAGCTGCAGCTCGAAGGGAGAGGTTGCCAGTGGGAGAGCTCCTGCCTGTGCATGCGGCCTATTCAAAAGAGAATGAGGCCTCCAGGCAGTAAGACAAAGTAAGTCATCCAAAAGGGCAGGGCATGTTTAGACCAGGGCCAGCAGGATGCGTTTATAATCAACTTTTCTTTGTTATACTGGTTGCTGTGCGGGTGCTGTGCGGGTGCTGTGCTGTGCTAATTTTGTAGATGCAACTGTTTTTGTTTTGTTTTTGTTTTCCTATCTTTTTCTCTTTTTGCATAAATATATTTTTACTGTTTAAATGCTGGCAGTCAATCTCTGTACCACCTAGATCCCCAGACCGCTTTAGACCACGCTGTGTTGAGAAGGGGGAAGGCATGCAGTTGGATAAGGTGCCAATCCTCCAGGGGTGCCCCAAAGAAGCGCTGAGGTCTCTGTGAAACCCAAGTGCAGGGTGGCAGAGGACCTGGAGGCCTAGCCTCATAGCGGGAGAGGGGGATTGGGAGTCCTGTTCCTCTCAATCTGAACCCCGGGACTGAGCAGGTGGTGGCAGCGAGCCCAAGGGGCAGGAGGAGGAATAGCTCCCTCCAGGAGTTGGCGACTCAATAGGAAGCTGACGGGACCGGGTCTGAAGGCAGAATCGGGCCGGTTCCGTCACAGCAACAGTGCGTGCGTTGCAACATTTTGACTTTTCTGCCGTATGTATTACTAGCGTTTTGTGTATTTTTCATGCCGTGCTTCAAAGCTGCTTGTGGGAACCGTCGATAAATGTATCTGAACAGGGGTCGTTTTGTCGAAAAATAGGTAGTGGAGCTCATCCAGGGATTGTTATACAGCTGCACCTACTATTCAAGGTAGGTAGAAGGAGGGGGAGCTATCAGCAACGTTGAGGAGCTGTGCTCCTGTGAGCTCCTGCTGAATTCAAGACCTCTATCTGAAGAAGCGTGTGTATACACAGAAGCTTATACCTTGAATAAAACTTTGTCGGTCTTAAAGGTGCCCCTCGACTCGAACTTTGGTCCGATCATAAAACCGTTAGATCTCGTTTGGCCAGAAGAGGGCAGCATTACACAAACCAACGTTCGCGAGTGTTTTCGGCTTTAAACAGGACGAGGAGTGGTTTGTACACACAAGGAATAAAATCAATATCTTATTTTCCTCAGTCCCTTGCTTCGTGGAAACCTTGCCTTAATTCCCGGCCTCCTTGAACGATTCATTTTGCCCAAAAGCCCTAGCGCAGCATAAGAACATAAGAGAAGCCATGTTAGATCAGGCCAGTGGCCCATCCAGTCCAACACTCTGTGTCACACAAGAGAAGCCATGTTGGATCAGGCCAGTGGCCCATCCAGTCCAGCACTCTGTGTCACATAGTGGCAAAATTTTTATATATACACACACACACACGCACACACACTGTGGCTAATAGCCACTGATGGACCTCTGCTCCATATTTTTATCTAAACCCCTCTTGAAGGTGGCTATGCTTGTGGCCGCCACCACCTCCTGTGGCAGTGAATTCCACATGTTAATCACCCTTTGGGTGAAGAAGTACTTCCTTTTATCCGTTTTAACCTTTCTGCTCAGCAATTTCATCGAATGCCCACGAGTTCTTGTATTGTGAGAAAGGGAGAAAAGTACTTCTTTCTCTACTTTCTCCATCCCATGCATTATCTTGTAAACCTCTATCATGGCGCCCCGCAGTCGACGTTTCTCCAAGCTAAAGAGTCCCAAGCGATTCAACCTTTCTTCATAGGGAAAGTGTTCCAGTCCTTTAATCATTCTAGTTGCCCTTTTCTGGACTTTCTCCAATGCTATAATATCCTTTTTGAAGTGCGGCGACCAGAACTGCACACAGTGCTCCAAATGAGACCGCACCATCGATTTATACAGGGGCATTATGATACTGGCTGATTTGTTTTCAATTCCCTTCCTAATAATTCCCAGCATGGCGTTGGCCTTTTTTATTGCAGTCACACACTGTTTTGACATTTTCAGTGAGTTATCTACCACGACCCTAAGATCTCTCTCTTGGTCAGTCTCTGCCAGTTCACATCCCATCAACTTGTATTTGTAGCTGGGATTTTTGGCCCCAATGTGCATTCCTTTGCACTTGGCCACATTGAACCGCATCTGCCACGTTGACGCCCACTCACCCAGCCTCAACAGATCCCTTTGGGGTGCCTCACAATCCTCTCTGGTTCTCACCACCCTGAACAATTTAGTGTCATCCGCAAACTTGGCCACTTCACTGCTCACTCCCAACTCAGCGATCGCTCTTGTTATTCTTTTTTCTGCCAGAGAACTTCAGTGCCTTGTCTTTCTGGACTAATGCATGCTTTCAAAACCGCTAAGCATCTCTCGAAAGCGATCAGAGGCCCTTCATGGTAATGCCGTTGTTAACTTCGTCGCCCTCTCCTATTATGATGCGTGTTGAAATGCCGAAGCTGCTTTCCTGTAAACGGGGTTACATTGTATTAAAAAAAACCTTTCTTTCCATGGTGCATAGTAATGTATTTTCGTGGATCCCTGAGTTGTAAATC